>NC_031495.1:5166088-5172015 GCF_000237925.1 Schistosoma mansoni
TATTTGGAACATCCAGCTGACGAGCCGCAAATAGGACGAAACGCGCGTCCTAGATTCCACTGCTTGTTATTAATTTAAAAAAAATAAACAAAGGACGTATGCTGATTCGTTATTGACTTTTATGCCCGGCTTTTATCACGTGAATTATCCCCCAAAATGGAATTTCGACTTTTACGACCTTAACTCTGTGACAAATCAATGACGTTAAACTAGTATGAGCAGTCTAGCGTCCTTATTAGTCCCTTGTCGGCCTAGTCCTTCCACTTGAGTCCAGAACACCAATTACAGCTTCTGCTATGCGAATCATTTATTTCAAGCATACTCTGTTTTTTATAATCACCATGGTAGTATTGGTTAGTAATGATGATTATCAGAAATATTTATCATTGAAGGAAAGTAGTAAGAGAAACAATAAAGAAATATGTAGTGATGGGTTGGTAAGTGTATGTGTGAAGGGGGGCGTGTGATAATTTTTTTGTTTTTCACCAACAAATTTTTGTAAAAATATATACGCTACAGTATAACAAGAAGAAATTTATTTAATTGGCTATAAAACAGTTTAAATGAAGAAGAAAATAGATCTAACCAAATGGGAAAGAAGTTTTTCTTAGTGTATATTCCGTTAGATTGTAGACTTTCTGATGAGATTAGAGTAATAATTGCTTGTAATGGTGAAGGTACATCCACTCTTTGTGTTCACCCCAAATTCTAATCCTCTGAATTCTTCATCTCTCTCTATCACTAGATTATACTCCTTGAATAATATCTTTAAACCCTAATCTTTCAGATTACTGCTTATACTCTCACTATTTCTACCAGTATGAGATTTGAATCGACAACTGCATCTCTGTGTTAATATGGTATGGCAACTCGAACTGATGTACGTACGTAAGAAGTTCTACATTGTGATTGACTGACTGGATAATTGTTCTTTAACATGTTCATTAAAAATAACCACGTCCGTCGATTTCTGATACTGGTAAGAGAAAAAAAGAACAATGTTAAAAGGGTGAAACGAAGATATTTTTGTCATCAATACTATTTTTACATTTTTATTTACAACGACCTACTGGATGGAATCGGATTGTAAAATGGTTATTCAAATCTGACACTGAAATTCACCGTTCCTATATGCGATTACAACCTTCTACTTGAGTGAAAAAATATATCAATGTAGACAAAATCATATGTAAATATATCAGTTGGCTAATCGGAACAAGTCTTGATCACTAGTACTCGTACATAAATATTTGATACCAACAATTTAGCCTTGACCTAGGCTATGCTCATAGGCGTATGCCGTGCCCGTGTTGGCCCAGATTATCATATAGTTGAATCTTTCCTTGTGAATTGAAAGTGAAGTGAATTTCAGAAAGGGAAATTATCCGATTACGAAAGTACAATCATTATTTATTAATTTTAATAGTTGAGATCATGAATCAATTGATGCTAGACCACAATGGAAAACCTAGAATCACTGGACGACCGTTTCATCCTATAGTGTGACTTCTCGCAGGTGAGCATCCACGAACCCGCCCCACGAGATTCGAATGCAGAACCTATCAGCTTCGCGCGCAAACAATTAGCCTCTAAACCACTGAGCCGGAATCCAAAGCTGTTGATATCTAACTCCAACCGATGCACGAGGCGGGATCCTGGATGCGCACTGCTGAGAAGTCTCACGATGAGACGAAACGGCCGTCCAGCGCCTCTAGGTTTTCCATGGGGGTCCAGCTTCAATTAATTCATGATTTCAACTATGAAAATTACTATAATATCCACAAAACCCCTTCCAATATTTATTAGTTCTAAAAGATACTATTGTTCAATATTCTGTTTATTGAAATATTGAAAGTTTATTTAGTTGAATAATATGCGCATAAAATGAGAATAAATAAATATCGATATAGAATTTGGTAATTTTCTAATGTTAGTAATTTTTAATAATCCCTATCTGTGAATCGAACCCACAACCTTAGATCTCGTGTACGAACACTTAACAACTAGACTACAGAGCTGAGATTCAATGAGGTATAAGTCTAACTTCGATCAATCCACGATATTGTATGATCACCTTTCACTCCCTTGAATACGATTGTATCCCAGCTCAGTGGACTAAAGTTTAAACGTTCGAGAGCAAGCTCGAATGTTGTAGGTTCAGTTAAGTCCTTCGTGGTTGTGGATATACACTGTTGAAAAATCCCATTCTCTGACGAAATGGCCATTCTGTGATTTCAGGACTTCACTGTTTGTCTAAATTAGATAGGTTCGTGATCTCAGTATATTTGTTTATTTGGTAGTTTTGTATGAATCAACGACCATAGGATTGGTGAAATTAAGGTGTGTTAGATAGTTGAAGGTTAGAGGCAGGAAACCCTGAACCTTGGTTTTACGCTAGTTGGTACTCCTTAGCAAAGGATATCTTCAATCTTAAGGAAACGTGTATTCGCTGCGGGACTCGAACCAACATGTTTGAAATGGAATAGTAAACTATAAAACGTGAGATATGATACCATCACAGTACTAAAAATGAGGGTAATGTCTGATGTATTTTCAGTTATATGTCACAAAAAACTGGGCTTACTAAGTACAAAATCTAGGCTTTGTTCATACTCGTCGACTCTCACAGAAGAAACAATTCGGTGCACAATCGAGCGGCTGCTAGAACAAAAAGAATATTTCGAGTATCATTCTTACTTCGACTAGGCTTTTACCCCATGTAAATATGGATTAATCTTAACTATAATGTTTTCTTATCACAATTTGCATCCATTTACATTTATTATGATCTACTGTCTTATTTCCAACATCTTCCTTAAATTATATTAAATTTTTGTTTCCAGTCATACTAGTGTTTTTCAACTACAAACCGTTTCCAGTGGGGTTTCATCCAATGAACTGAGTACTTTTCATAGAACGAAATCACACCAAAATAAATAGAGTGGTGAACTCATTCCATTCTCAAAGTGAGTCACACAATATCATGAATTGTTTAAAACAAAACACAAACACATCCTATTCCGAACCACTGGTCTATAAACTAAACTCACACATGAGAGACCGAAGGTGTTGTTTCAATTGCCAATGGTGATGTTGTGGAGGAAGAGGAGTACACTAAGATGAATCAACCATCCAGTGATTCCTAGTTTCCAATGGATGTTTAACAAAGTTAGGTTTGTGATACCCAAACTATTCTGTATACCTTATCATGATTACTTTGTCAACATACATCATATTCCTACTGTAAATCTGATCTAAGTAAAAAGAGAAAAAGAAGGGAGAAATGATAATTGGCAAATAGTTTCCCTTCCATTATCTTTGTTCTATTATATAATCAGTATAAAGTAACTGTCAATTATCAAAAGGAAATTGAATGAATAATAATTAATTACACAAGAATCAATCAAACATTCACATAAACATTATCATATTCAAGTTCAATATTCATTGGTCTCTTCATCATTATACAAATTATAGCGGCAATTTGAAAGTTTATGGACTCTATCTCTAAATACCGAATTATTGAAGCTATCACTCACACATAGCAGGCAAAAGATTACGTAACAAATCCGGATAATAGATTTCAGGAAATGTATTTTTCCAGTTTCGGGATCATTAACTGAATGTATTTATAATCTAGTGTTAATGTTTTCATCAAGAGATTGACTTAATACTTTTGTCCACTTATCTTGAGATATCCATTCAAGCAGACTATATACCAACAGAGATTGTGTAATTTCAATTTTGTATGTTTTCAACACGGAAATTCTAAAATTCGATAAGCTCTAATAAGAAGTGTTGCTCGAAGACCTTCGTTCTCATGCACAATGACTTAACATTTAAACCACAGAGTCGGAGTTCGATTATATACAAGTTTAACTTCAATCAATTGCATGACCATCCTCCATCATTCTCAGTGCTTAACTCCAGTGATCATGGCTTAATTCAAAACTCTTCAACAGTTAACAGTTACAGTATTAGATCTTTTAAAAATACATGATCGCCATACATTCAGACTATGAAATCGGAATCTCATCGTGAATTTCGTTTCAATCAGTTCACGATTTATTAACGGATCTTTGTTTGCTAAGTTCAATGAATAACCTCAATCTGACATTGAAGTGGTATTCAATACAATACATACGATATATTTACAACGTTATTCCATAATGAATTCTCTGGAATTATAGTTGAAAACATCTGCTGTGCCACACTTCACAAAGTGACAATGTAGATATTTCAACTGACAGTTAAGTATATAATTAAATAATAAAAGAATGTCGGACATTTTCTTAATATCATCATCTTAACTTTAGTCACTGACTGTGAATAGACACCAATTATTCTTTGTCCTAGTTCTTTTTCCTTCGATCTTCCCAACCTTCTGCCCCCATGCATTTTACTTTCGATTGATATTACCTACTACTTATATCTATCAACATCAGTAGCCTACACAACAAAAGTACTTAATATTCTGAAAAATTTTAATGGTTAATTCTTAGATGAAATGTAATGTTTTACTGTAGTTTATTTTTTCACAAACTAAAATCCTAATCAATAATGTATTCCAGTGGATGATTGTTTAGAAGTGAACAGTATTAGTGTTCGTCTAATACCATGAGTACTGATTGAATTCCATCAGTTTAATTACAATGTAAATATTATTGTCAGTAACTTAATCATGAGATCTGTTGAATGTTAGACAGTTTGAGTTAGTTGGAAGGGAAGCTTGGAAATACATGTTGATACTACTGAACAAACTATATGTGCATCACGAGGCAAGCACGAACCTGGAATCGTGAAGGGAAAGAGAGAAGAGGAATACGAAAGAACACACTACATCGGGAATTGGAAGTAGACATGAAAAGGATGAATAGGGACTGGGAACAACTGGGAAGGATTACCCATGATAGAGTTGGATGGTCCTTCACGAGGTGTAACAGGTGTAAGTAAGTACGATGCTCCTGTAAATATGATCACTGTTGATAGTCATTTAAATACTTTAAAAGTTATAGAAAATATGTCGTGATGGGAGAGGACACCAGTGGAGACAACCAAATGTAGTTAAATACGAAATTACAAAATTGCTTATTAAAATCTGAGAACCATATAGTAATTAGTTCATTTGCAAATTGTCAATTAATTGTCTCAGGTTTCATTGTTCTTTCGTTTCCACACCAATCATTCTTCGTTCTCGTTCTCTTTCCTTTGATCTTCTTATCGTGCTGCTTCCATGCATTTTACTTACGACTGATAATACCTACTACTTATATCTATCGACATCAGTAGCACACATCACAATGTCTTTGGCTAGTAAATGCCAATTAGGTTAAGAAACACAATTTACTGTTTCCGACTGATTACATTCATCCATCTAACATTTAATATTTTCTTACACTACCAACAATGAATTATTTTCATAGTTGAAAGCATGGGTCGATTGAAGCTAGACAACCATGGAAAACATGGAAGCATTGGACGGCCGTTGCGTCCTATTGTGTGACTCTTCAGCAGTGCGCATCCACGACCCCGACTCGCGAGATTCGAATCCAGGACCTACCAGTCTCACGCCAAAGCACTTAACCGATAGACCACTGAGCCGGCATCCGATGGTGTTAATGTCTAACTTTAACCAATCCACGAAGTTGAGCAATCGTTCACCAATTGTATTCAGTGAGTTCCTATCTCACAGCAGACTTGGTTCAATCGACTAATGCTTTCAACTATGAAAATACTGAAATCTTCACAAAACCCCTTCTGATAATGAATTATTTCATTATTTGGAAGTTTTTTACTAGACAGTAAATTATAATAGTTTTGTCTGGATTTTAATTAAATTTTTCTGATTTTTTATATTCACCCTAACATAGATATTCAATCAGTTAATTTTATGATTATGATTATAAAAACCATAATTTTCCTCATCT
>NC_031495.1:5172215-5178349 GCF_000237925.1 Schistosoma mansoni
ACTTTCAAACTCTTGCCCTGGGGAGTAGAAGGCATATATTATGACGTCTCATGATGAAAGCCGAGTTCCTTCGGAAGTCATGAGGCCGATGCACTCTTCTTACAACCAGAGCGACAATTTTTATAGGTACATGGGATGTCCGAACAATGTGGGAGACCGGAAGAGTCTTTCAAATTGCTGCAGAAATGAGGAAATACAACCTGGAAGTGCTTGGAATCAGCGAAACACATTGGACGCAGGTTGGACAACAACGACTGTCTTCAGGGGAACTTCTGTTATACTCCGGTCATGAAGAAGAAAATGCCCCACATACACAAGGAGTCGCATTGATGCTGTCCAAACGAACACAAAATGCAATATTGGACGGGAATCTCATGGACCAAGGATCATCAAAGCCTCCTTCAAAACAAAGAGAGAGGGCATTACAATGAGCGTCATCCAATGCTATGTGCCTACCAACGACTACGATGAAGACGCTAAAGACCAATTCTACGATAGGCTTCAGTCGATCTTCGAGAAGTGCCCAACCAAGGACCTGACAATTCTGATGGGAGATCTCAATGTTAAGGTTGGAATGGACAACACTGGATACGAAGACGTCATGGGACAACATGGACTGGGAGGAAGGAACGAAAATGGTGAGAGATTTGCAAACCTATGTGCCTTCAATAAACTGGTCATAGGTGGCACCATATTCCCACACAAAAACATACACAAAGCCACTTGGATTTCACCGGATCACACTACACAAAATCAAATCGACCATATCTGCATCAACAAAAAGTTCAGGAGGACGATGGAGGATGTGAGAACCATGAGAGGAGCTGATATAGCATCCGATCATCATTTGCTGGTCGCCAAGATGAAACTAAAACTCAAGAAGCACTGGACAACGGCGCGGAAAACATCATAAAAGTTTAATACGGCCTTTCTTCGAGATGCTGACAAACTCAACAAATTCAACATAGCCCTCAGCAACAGGTTCCAGGCCTTTCATGATCTACTCAATGGAGAGGGGACTACCATGGAGAGCAACTGGAAAGGTATCAAGGAGGCAATCACTTCAACATGTCAGGAGGTTCTGGGCCAAAAGAAGCACCATCACAAGGAATGGATCACTGTTTGTACACTGGATAAAATTGAAGAAAGGAGGAACAAGAAGGCAGCAATCAATATCAGCCGAACCAGAGCGGAAAAAGCCAAGGCACAAGCCGAATACACAGAGGCAAACAAGCAAGTGAAGAGGAGCATCAGAACTGACAAACGTAAATATGTGGAAGATTTAGCGATGACAGCGGAAAAGGCTGCAAGAGAGGGAAACATCAGACAACTGTATGATACAACAAAAAAACTTGCTGGAAATTACCGTAAGCCAGAAAGACCAGTGAAAAGCAAGGAAGGCAAAGTAATCACCGACATTGAAGAACAACGAAACAAGTGGGTAGAACACTTCAAGGAACTCTTGAATCGACCAGCTCCACTGAACCCACCCAACATCGAAGCAGCACCCACGGACCTCCCAATCGATGTTGGCCCACCAACAATTGAAAAGATCAGCATGGCCATTAGGCAAATCAGGAGCGGCAAAGCAGCGGGACCAGACAACATCCCGGCAGAGGCACTGAAATCAAACGAAGCAGCAACTGCCAAGATACTCCACATCCTCTTCAGTAAGATTTGGGATGAAGAACAAGTACCAATAGACTGGAAAAAAGGACTTCTGATCAAGATACCAAAGAAAGACGATCTCAGCAAGTGCAACAACTACAGGGGCATCACTCTTCTCTCAATACCAGGAAAAGTCTTCAACAGAGTATTGTTAAACAGGATGAAGGATTCCGTAGACGCCCAACTTCGAGATCAACAAGCTGGGTTTCGTAAGGATAGATCGTGCACAGATCAAATCGCAACTCTACGTATCATTGTGGAACAATCAATCGAATGGAATTCATCACTCTACATCAACTTCATCGACTACGAGAAGGCATTTGATAGCGTGGACAGGACGACACTATGGAGGCTTCTTCGACACTACGGCGTGCCTGAGAAGATAGTCAATATCATACGGAACTCCTATGATGGATTAAACTGCAAAATTATGCATGGAGGACAGCTCGCTTACTCGTTCGAAGTAAAGACCGGTGTCAGACAAGGTTACTTACTCTCACCCTTTCTCTTTCTCCCGGTGATCGACTGGATCATGAAGACGTCAACATCTGGAGAGAAACACGGGATACAATGGACAGCTAGGATGCAGATGGACGATTTATATTTCGCAGATGATCTGGCTCTTCTATCACACACGCAACAACAAATGCAGGAGAAAACGACCAGTGTAGCAGCAGCCTCAACAGCAGTAGGTCTCAATATAAACAAAGAGAAAAGCAAGACTCTCCGACACATTACAATTTGCACCAATCAAATTACACTTGACGGAGAAGCTTTGGAGGATGTGGAAACCTTTACATATCTGGGCAGCATCATCGATGAACACGGTGGATCAGGTGCAGATGTGAGGGCGCGGATCGGCAAAGCAAGAGCAACATATTTACATCTGAAGAACATCTGGAGCTCAAAACATTTGTCAACCAACACCAAGGTTGGAATTTTCAATACAAATATCAAGACAGTTCTACTGTATGGGGCGGAGACGTGGAGAACTACGAAAACCATTATCCAGAAGATACAAGTGTTTATTAACAGTTGTCTACGCAAATACTTCGGATCCGCTGGCCAGATATACTATCAGAAACAAGTTACTGTGGGAGTAAACAAACCAGATTCCAGCGGAGGAAGAAATCAGGAAGAAGCGCTGGAAGTGGATTGGGCACACTTTGAGGAAATCACCTAATTGTGTCACAAGGTAAGCCCTCACATGGAATCCTGAAGGCCAAAGGAAAAGAGGAAAACCAAAGAACACATTACGCCGAGAAATAGAGACAGACATGAGAAGAATGAACAAGAACTGGATAGAACTAGAAAAGAAGGCCCAGGACAGAGTGGGTTGGAGAATGCTGGTCGGTGGCCTATGCTCCATTGGGAGTAACAGGCGTAAGTAAGTAAGTAAGTAAGTCACTAGTAACTGACTTCGAGAGATATTTCCAGAAGTTCTAGTGAGAAGCAGTGACCAGTGGAGTTCAGCCAGGTCTGTTATGAGATAGGAACTCACTGAATACATTTGGTGAATGGTTGCTCAACTTCGTGGATTGGTTGAAGTTAGACATTAACACCGTTGGATGCCGGACGGCTCAGTGGTCTATCGGTTGAGTGCTCACGCGCAAGACTGGTAGGTCCTGGGTTCGGATCTCTTGAGGCGGGATCGTGGATGCGCACTGCTGAGGATTCCTACAATAGGACGAAATGGCCATCCAGTGCTTCCATGTTTTCCATGGTTGTCTAGCTTCAATTGACTCATGATTTCAACTATGCAAACACTGAAATCTCCACAAACCACTTCTGATAACAATTTGTTTGAATAATTTTGTTTGTACTAGTCAGGGAACTTTGCTAATCTTTGATTACACAAAGGTAACTATTGACAAGTCTTTTAAAAAATTGATTGTTTGACAAGTAGCCTCCAATTAATGTTACATTTAATTACTCGAAGTTTAGCATTGATGATTTTCAGTCAATTAGAATCACTGTTTTTGGTATTCTTATGTTTTTACACAATAATCATTGCCAAGTTCAAGATTGTATTAGTTGGTTTTCAAATGAATTTCTCAAATATTTGGCAAGAATGATTATTTTTTTTCTGTAGAAAAGAGCCCACAACATGTATATATATATATATATATATATATATATATATATATATATATATATATATATGTATCCCATTACAAATAATAATGATATGAATCATAGAATGAAGCATATTCAAAAGGAATGTTTGTTTTCTTTTAAAAAAAAGTCATATTGAAAAAGCGGACTATAGACAACTATGATAACATTGGCATAAACAAAGTGATTAATATGCTGATAGCGCTTTTTTCAAAACATAAATGAATTACAAAAGTAAAAGAATCATCTTTCATAGGAATTGAATTCTGTCATAAAAAAAAAACTTATTAAAAGTCGACAAAAGTGAAGTTCGATTACTATTTATAGTTTTGAACTTACATAATTACGAGCCTTTTCAATGTATAAACAAGTTTAGAATTAAACTTGACCGCTAGGAGTGAAATCCGGGACTCGCGTTTCTGTCTAGTTGAGACTAGCCAACTGGATATAACTGCATTCCGGAGATGATGTTCCTTCCGAGACTTGAACTCAGGGCCGTTGGCTTCTAACGATATTGAACTATTCATTAAGCTACTGAGTCCAGATAGCCACCGACTTGTGTAATGGAGTGAGGTTTAATTGGTTTGTATTGGGCGTCTGGACTCAGTAGCTGAGTAAATAACGTGATATTTTTTAAAGAGAAGGGTATTTGGTTCGAGTCACGGGGTGGATATCAACTCTGGGGTCCAAGTACTTTCAGCTGACGAGTACCGTGTTGGATGTGATGCTCGTCCTTGATTCAACTGCTATCAGCCATCCATCACTGCTTATAGTGCTTGAAACGTTTGTTTGAAAGTAATTTTTACCAAAGTTTCTCATCTTAAAAGTTCCATCTTTTTGCTATACATGACTATGAATTATTCTATTTATATGTAGGATAGGTGTATTCGTACGAACTCAGGTTCCCATAAGATTACCGATTTGTAATACCTTGTTTAAATCATGACTTATTTTTACTATACCGTTGTCTGTTCACAATTCCGTATCCTTTGAACTGACTAAATTCGTAAAACTATATTTAACTAGGAATTACCCTTAGGTTGATAAATTTATGGATATTTCAAACCTTATATCGATATGTTACTTGAATTGTAAATTGTGATCTGAATTAGTGATAATGTTTATAGTTAATATGATTGAGATAATGAATCGATCGATGTTAGACCACCATTGAAAACCTGTGAGCGCTGGATGACCGTTTCGTCCTCATGTTGGGCTCCTCAACAGTGTGCATCCACGATCCAACATGCAGGATTCAAACCCAGGACCGTCGGCCTCGCGCGGGAACATCTAATCTCTAGACCACTGAGCCAGATTCTAACGGTGTTAATGTCTAACTTCCACCAATCCATTAAATTGCGTGACTATCTTTCATTGTACTGAAGCAGATACCTGTCTCTATCTGACAAAGATTAGCTCCACTGGTCATGGCTTCTCACTAGAACTGCGAGAATCATCTCACGAAGCTGGTCACAAGTAGTCACATAATTGAAGTTAGGCATTAACACTGTTAGATGCTAGCTCGGTGGTATAGAGGTTAAGCGTCCACGCGTAGGGCTGAAAGTCCTGGGTTCGAATCCCACTTGTGGGATCGTGGACACGTACTGCCAAATAGTCCCACACTAAGACGAGACTCCAGTCCAGTGCTTCCAGGTTTTCAATGGTCGTCTAATATTAATCGATTCACTGTCTCAATCAGAATCCTAACAATCTCCACAACCCCATATTGAGAATTGAATATTTTACTTTGATATGCTTACTATAACTTTAGTTTTAGTTATTTTACTTACTTTTTGGCTATTCACTTATAAACTACATTGTCATTCATTAGTTTCAATAAGTCGAGATTACCATTCAATTGTCACTGTATATTTCATCATATTTCAATGCCGAATGTTTGCAATAACGATAAAATACCTTATCTTAGATAGTTACTGTCAGTGGAATTCAAGACTCGTGTTTCATTACATTTAAGATTCTCTTTTGGCTATATCTAGATCACATTAATGATGTCCACAAGGAGAGTCGAACCGAGTAACCAGTGTTTCAATGATGAATATGTTATCTACTATCCAAAATATAATCAGTAGTAACTACAGACACTATCGAGACATGAACTCAAGTAATTTATATTCCATCAAACAATAATCAAATTTATATGTGACTTATTCTCTTAAGACATGCATGACGTCTGTTGATATTCTTAACAAAACAGTAAGGCATCCATACAGTGTTAAATAAACGATTTGATATTCGATGTGATTAAACAATAAATAAAGTAAAGATGGATAGTGGCTAGCAGTGGAGTCTAGGACGAGCGTTTCGTCCTATTCGGACATCAACTCTGAGAT
>NC_031495.1:5178549-5181919 GCF_000237925.1 Schistosoma mansoni
ATTAAAAAGTAATATCGACACTAACAAACTAATAGATATCTTCTTCAATATATGGCACAAATATTCTTCATTTATGGCAGACATTAGTCGATGACACAGAGTGAAAATAATATATCAAGTTACTGTTTTTCAATTTTCAAAGAAAAGAAGTATCAGGTGATATTGTGATATTTACATGGAGTAGATGGAGTTTAGTGGATGCCAGGAAGCTCATTTGATTCTAACTGGGACTCGTCAGCTGAATGTACCTTCATCCCAATTGGTAGTGTTCGCTACAGGACTTCAACCCATTACCTTACGCTTTAAACGTCATCTCGTTATCCACTTAGCTACTGTATCACAATAGCTATATAGAGGTAATCCAAACTGAAAGTGAGGGGATAATCATGTTTACCAAATTCGTAATAAAAACATTTTTTTAATGATAACGAGGTCAAAAAAACAAAACATACGAATCTTATTTGATTAACATTAACATTTGGAAAAGTGTAAAGTCCGAATGATAAGCGAATAGGAAACAAGAACTATTCTAATGGTACTTAAACACCAATGTTATTACGGTATACACATATATACCCTTTATTTTTCACCTTCAAACGCTTTAATAGTAGGGGATTGAAGTAATATTCGAAGTACTTTTCCTAGTCAAAATCATAAAACAAAATGAACTGAACTAGAAAGTACCTTTTTTTCATGTTAATAATAAATTTTCTAGTCGAAATTATTACTTAAGCATAGAAAATAAATTAAATCACTATTAACATTATTATAAGCAAAAATGGATAGTGACTAGCAGTGGAATCCAGTTTGATGCGCGTTTCGTTCTATTTGAGACTCTTCAGCTGGATGTACCTACATCTCAGAGTCGATGTTCATTCTGGAACTCGAACCCATTACCTTTCGCTTCAAACACCATCATGTTATCCACTTAGCTACTGAGTCCTGATAGCCACTTGTTTGTGCAATGGGGTGATATATAAATCCATTTGGTATTGTTTGTTTGAATCTCCCCAAATAGGACGAAACGCGCATCAAACTGTATTCCACTGCTAGCCACTATCCATCCAAGCTTATAATGCTTGTGAATTAAGGCTATATCGAAGCAATACGCACAATATGCACATATGCCAATAAAAGACTGCTCAATTGCAGTCCTAAACATCAATGGGAAGATTCAAACAATCAATGCAAAGTGAATATAAACAATAGTTTAAGAAATCGAATATTATTGGTTGAAAATTTGTGCTAAATATGTATGTGTTAGAACAGTAAAAGTATACTATACCTACGACTGTGAGCAATTTATAAAATAATCAGGGAACTCTGATTATTTGTAAAACAAATGACAATAAAAGGCAATAAAATAATGGTGGAGTAATGTATTTGATCTGAACAATTAACCTTCACATGCCAAATTATCTCTTTCAATAAAGGAAAATGGCTAACATTACATAATAGAAGTCGAGCTAGTGGTATGAGTTAGCGTCATCAGTTCATAGAGTTCTTGTCACCAACTGAGATCAATTATAATGTAATCCTTTGACATCTTTCTATCTACAAGTTTAAGAAACTTAGGGTTGAGTTTGACACTACTTATCGAATGATATCAAGTACTTTTGTTGTGTGGGCTACTGATGTCGATAGATATAAGTAGTAGGTATTATTAATCAAAAGAAAAATGCATGGAGGTAGCACGATAAGATGGCAGAAAGAGAACGAGAGCAAAGAATGATTGGTGTGGAAACGAAAAAACAATATCGTCTGAGACAATTGATTGACGATCTGCAAATGAAGTATTTTAATTTATTGCTACACCTCGTGAAGAAGCATCCAACTCTATCATGGACAATGCTTCCCAGTTGTTCCTAGTTCCTATTCATCCTTTTCATGTCTACTTCCAATTTCCGATGCAGTGTGTTCTTTCGTATTCCTCTTCTCTCTTTCCCTTCACGATTCTAGGTTAGTGCTTGTCTCGTGATGCAGGTATAGTTTGTTCCGATTTCATAGTTTGAATGCATGGCGATCGACGAAACATGTGAAGATCATGTGTTTTTAAAAGATCTAACACTGTGACTGTTAACTGTTGAAGAGTTTTGAATTAAGACGTGATCGGTGAAGTTAAGCGCTGAAAATGACGGAAGATGGTCATGCAATATTGTGGATTGATTGAAGTTAAACTTGTATATCATCGGACTCCAGCTCTGTGGTTTATATGTTAAGAGTTTGTGTACGAGAACGAAGGTCTCAGAAGAAGCACTGAGTAAAATTCCTCATTAGAGTTTATCGAAATTTAGATTTTGCGTGTTGAAAATATCCAGGATTAAATTTGCACAGTCTTTGGAGGTATATACTCTGCTTGAATGGATATCTCAAGATAAGTGGACAAAAGTAGTAAGTCCATCTGTTGATGAAAACATTAACACTAGATTATCAATACATTCAGTTAATGATCCCGAAACTGAAAAGATACATTTCCTGAAATCTATTATCTAGATTTGTTACGTAATTTCTTCCCTGTTCTATGTGAGTGATAACTTCAATAATTCGGTATTGAGAGATAGAGTCCATAAACTTTCAAATTGCCGCTATAATTTGTACAATGATGAAGAGACCAATGAATATTGAACTTGAATATGATAATGTTTATGTGAATGTTTGATTGATTCTTGTGTAATTAATTATTATTCATTCAATTTCTTTTTGATAATTGACAGTTACTTTATACTGATTATATAATAGAACAAAGATAATGGAAGGGAAACTATTTGCCAATTATCATTTCTCCCTTCTTTTTCTCTTTTTACTTAGATCAGATTTACAGTAGGAATATGATGTATGTTGACAAAGTAATCATGATAAGGTATACAGAATAGTTTGGGTATCACAAATCTAACTTTGTTAAACATCCATTGGAAACTAGGAATCACTGGATGGTTGTTTCATCTTAGTGTACTCCTCTTCCTCCACAACATCACCATTGGCAATTGAAACAACACCTTCGGTCTCTCAAGTGTGAGTTTAGTTTATAGACCAGTGGTTCGGAATAGGATGTGTTTGTGTTTTGTTTTAAACAATTCATGATATTGTGTGACTCACTTTGAGAATGGAATGAGTTCACCACTCTATTTATTTTGGTGTGATTTCATTCTATGAAAAGTACTCAGTTCATTGGATGAAACCCCACTGGAAACGGTTTGTAGTTGAAAAACACTAGTATGATTGGAAACAAAAATTTAATATAATTTAAGGAAGATGTTGGAAATAAGACAGTAGATCATAATAAATGTAAATGGATGCAAATTGTGATAAGAAAACATTATAGTTAAGATTAATCCATATTTACATGGGGTAAAAGCCTAGTCGAAGTAAG
>NC_031495.1:5182119-5190594 GCF_000237925.1 Schistosoma mansoni
TTCAGTGTCAGATTTGAATAACCATTTTACAATCCGATTCCATCCAGTAGGTCGTTGTAAATAAAAATGTAAA
This sequence comes from Schistosoma mansoni, assembly GCF_000237925.1. Classification (NCBI taxonomy): domain Eukaryota; kingdom Metazoa; phylum Platyhelminthes; class Trematoda; order Strigeidida; family Schistosomatidae; genus Schistosoma; species Schistosoma mansoni. The sequence goes on from NC_031495.1 coordinate 5,182,193, forward strand.
AATAGTATTGATGACAAAAATATCTTCGTTTCACCCTTTTAACATTGTTCTTTTTTTCTCTTACCAGTATCAGAAATCGACGGACGTGGTTATTTTTAATGAACATGTTAAAGAACAATTATCCAGTCAGTCTATCACAACGTAGAACTTCTTACGTACGTACATCAGTTCGAGTTGCCATACCATATTAACACAGAGATGCAGTTGTCGATTCAAATCCCATACTGGTAGAAATAGTGAGAGTATAAGCAGTAATCTGAAAGATTATGGTATAAAGATATTATTCAAGGAGTATAATCTAGTGATAGAGAGACATGAAGAATTCAGAGGATTAGAATTTGGGGTGAACACAAAGAGTGGATGCACCTTCACCATTACAAGCAATTATTACTCTAATCTCATCAGAAAGTCTACAATCTAACGGAATATACACTAAGAAAAACTTCTTCTCCATTTGGTTGGTTGTATTTTCTTCTTCATTTAAACTGTTTTATAGCCATATAATTAAATTTCTTATTATTATACTGTGGCGTACATATTTTTACAAAAAAAATATGTTGGTGAAAAACAAAAATTTATCCCCCCCCTTCCCACATACACTTACCAACCCATCACTACATGTTCTTTTTATTGTTCCTCTTACTATTTTCCTTCAATGATAAATATTTCTGATAATCATCATTACTAACCAATACTACCATGGTGATTATAAAAAAAAATAAAAAAAGAGAATATATAAATATATTTATATGGGAAATTAATAAAATATAAAATTATTATAGGGTTACTATAATTAAATCATCAAAACCAAAATCAATATCCAATGTCTTCTAATTAGGTTATTGTTAGGTTCCTGAAAAATATACATAATGGTTATCTTATGAATAGTTGATATTCATGTATCCATGGCAAAAAATGGATGAAACAAGTTGAGACAATATTAAACGATAGCATATGTTGAAGTTCCTATTTTTCTCTTTGAAGAAAATCATTCTGAAAAACAATTTCCTATAACAGAAATATGAGAAAAGAGTTAAATAGGAAGAAGAATGAATATTTGTAAAATCTCAGAGAATGAATTTGAAGTGAATCCAACGTTTCACCTGGCAATCTGATCCAAACTTTTTCAAGAAAATACTTCAAGAAGACGGATAAGGCGAGGTGTGTATTTTTAGGATCGACCTTTTCTAACCCTTCCTCTCCTTGTGGGAAGGCAGCATCAGTGTTATGCTGGTTGTCTGAAGGAAACACCTTACTGCCGTCACATCTCTATGCAGTCAGAAGTACGACCACGCCTTCGGACTTTGCGTTTTCTGATTTTACTCTAACCTCTCTTCAACTGACCTCCTGGGATGGTGGGACCTTGAGGAACGGTTGTTCCAGCCAGTATAGCTCGATTGGTTCGCTGGGAAATATTTCCTTGAAAAAGCTTGGATCAGATTGCCAGATGAAACGTTGGATTTACTTCAAATTCATTCACTGAGATTTTACAAATATATTATTACTATTTAATATCTTACATCAACTCGGGCGCCCAAATACTGTGAAACCATTCGCTCTAATTTAGACGTAAGTTCTTACATACGAAAAACTGGTTGTTGTATAAGAAAAAAATCGAGGGGATTCGTCGTATTGATTCATTTAAGTAAATGTAATTCTTTAGTATATAATCTGATGTTTACTAAGTTTCGAAAACACTATCTAATACATACCTTGGTTTTTTTATCTCATTTAGAACATTCAAAGAATAAAGGGGTTGCTTGTGGAGATTTTTAGTAATTTTTATATATAATTGAAATCATGAGTCAATTGAAGCTAGACCAACATGGAAAACCTGGAAGCTTTGGATGGCTGTTTTATCCTATTGTGGGACTCCTCAGCAATGCGCATCCACGATCCCGCCTCGCGAGATTGGTGAAACGGTTACTCAACTTCGTGGATTGGTTGAAGCTAGACATTAACACCGGCCAGCTAAGTGGTCTATCGGTTAAGTGCTCGCGCACGAGACTGGTAGGTCCTGGGTTCGAATACCGTTAGCGAGGAGGGATCGTGGGTGCGCACTGTTGAGGCGTCCCACAATAGGACGAAACGGCCGTCGAGTGCTTCCAGGTTTTCCATGTTGGTCTAGCTTCAATTGACTCATGATTTCAATTATATATGAAAATTCAAAGAATAGTCGAAAAATTTGAAAATAGAAGTATTTATTTACTAAAATGATAAATTGTTGAATAATAAGATAAATGGATGACAAGTTGCAATTTTTCAAAGAGTACATTATATTTTCAATAAAGTACATGAAATTAGAAGATAGTTGATGGGTTCTAAGTGTAAATGATTAATTATTTAAAAGTACAACTATTTGTAAATGTTATATAAATAATTGTATTCAATGTAAATGATAGCATCATATAACACTATGTTTATTAATGAACATGTGTACATGGATACATATACATAAAGAGTTGTCAGTCAGTCAGTCAGCGACAACGTAGGACCGGGTATATATGCATCGTCCCAAGTTGCCATATCTCATTAGCACAACAAGATGAACACCGAATTCATGGAGGTAGTTCATTTAATGGTGGTAATATATAAAAGAAAGATCGCATATAAAAATATAGTACAGGAAGAAAGAAAGATATGAAGCCCGGCCGTTACTGCTACCTTGACGTGGTGGTCAGGTTTGCCTATCGGGATAAAACAATCGAGCTATACTAACTGGAACAACCGTTCCTCAAGGTCCCACCATCCTGGGAGGTCGGTTGAAGAGCGGTAAGACTAAAAGCAGCAAACCCAAGGTCCGAAGGCGAAGTCGTACTGCTGAATGTAGAGAGGTGTGATGGCAGTCAGGTGTTTCCTTCAGAAAATCAGCATAACCGCGATGCTACCTTCCCACAAAGATGAGTGAGGCTGGAAAAAGTCGTCCCTAAAAATGCACACCTCGCCTTATCCCACGGTTATCCGTTTCCGCCGGTAAGATCCCATCAAGTACGGAGCTAACGCGAAAATTACTCACAAAAAGGTCGTGTGTGACCGACCTCAAGCAGTTGTTCCTTGGGCACTGCGGTCACGCTCTCAGGTCACTGAGACCTCTTCTAATCCAATTTCCTTTTCAGGTACTTCTAGAAGAACCCTTCCACTGTGTGAGCAACCAGGAAGTGATAACCGTTCTCACACCTCTAACAGTACTCAAGATCACTGTATTCATAATCAATCTCCTTCTTCAATTCCCATTATTCCTCCTACATCGACTTTCAACACTAAACTTCCTCTTTCGGCTTCCTCCTCAAGTGTCACCATGGCCAACGATTCTAGTGCGCAAAACACTGCCCCAAGTCTACTGAAACCTCTCTCCAAACTACACATTGGAGCCTTCAACGTAAGCACCCTATGTCAAGTCGGCCAGCAGGCCTCCTTAGCTAAAACCCTAGGATCTCGTACCATTGATGTATGCTGTGTCTCCAAAACACGCATACAGGATCCTAGTGTGGCCATTCTCTTGACCTCACCTCGCCAAAACGGAGAGCCGACGGAGTGTAATGATTACTGAATACGTATCAAAATGAATATGAAAAATAATCAAATCACCACAATCTTAGTAAATGGCAAACATTCATCCGCTAATAAATACAGCTAAAGTTTTGTCTTAACTTATCCTTTATGAGTAGAGATGGATGGTAGCTAGAAATGTAATCCAGGATGCTCGTTTCTTCCTCTTTGGGACTCGTCAGCTGGATGTACCTGTATCCCAAAGTTGATGTTCATTCTGAGACTAGAACCCAGTACCATTCACTTTAAACATTATTTCGTTATCCACTTATCTACTGAGTCCATCTTTGATTATAAAGCTTGTGACTTAAGGCAATATCAAGGCAAAACGCAGAGCATGCACATATGCCAACAAGAAACTGATTAATTACAGTCCTAAATAACAATGAGAAGATACAACAAGTGAATTCATCCTTTCCGATTTAGCATAAACGGGTTGGTGGATATGAAGGATCTACCTAGGGGAGTTGTAAAACCGTGATTTCAAATCAATGGTGCTTATGAGCTCAAGGATTCTGAAGTAACAAGTGGAGTATGAACCTATTGTTAGTTACCGGTTACCCATGGGACTGCATCTCCTAACATTGCTTTACTGTCATGTGGATTAGTCCTTTAGGTCAAAGACCCGTCGAGTGGCCCCCTAAGGAAACCATCTACTTTTGTTTGGGTGCCCGAGAAGTATTGCAGCTGTCACACAAATCGAGTGATTTATGGGGTATATATATATATATTGGTGTCTCCTCGTGCCAATGTATATGTTTTTAAACAAACAAATAAAACAGATCATGAAGAACTATAAACTACAGTAAGGAAAGTCACACCACATTCTTAAAGACCTATATTATTATCATTTCGTTTAACCATTTTACATCAATAAAAACTTGGTTATGATAACTGTATTTGTGAAAAAAGAAAGCAGTTGAAATAAGTAGTTTATCTAGTCCTCTAAAAAGTTACTTACTTACTTACGCCTGTTACTCCCAATGGAGCATAGGCCGCCGACCAGCATTCTCCAACCCACTCTGTCCTGAACCTCTAAAAAGTTAAAAAGTTAAACAATAGCAAATAATGTTTCATATTATATCCCAAACCAACTAGAATTAAGATTATGAATTATTGTTATCGAACTTAACAGTCTAATTGTTATCTCCACAACACTAGACCTGAAGATCGTTCCCATTTGCTTACCTGTGTGCTCGGTAATGAAAAGTCCCAAAAATTAGACCGAAATATATGTCCAGTTTATCCTAACTTCAAAAATTCTTATGAACAAATGTCAGTTTGTCTTGTCAACTATTTCAACAACGATCTTAGAACGATAGTAGACATCATGCGACTCATTTTGTCTATCCAGCACTGGACTTATCGGAAATGTTCTTTAAAACATTTTCTTTTTGTATCAAAATTATAGAACATACGATCCAAAAAATTTTATTTTATTTTTAGTATGTTCGATTACTTTGGTTAGTACTTTTTCAGTGAAGTTCATTTCTACGGGTTAAAGTTGGTAACCTTACAACCAACCATCCTCTTTACCATAACTTAGGATCACCAGTAATCCTAGAAGAGCCCCGAGCAGAATTGGATTAATTAAGTAGAAAAGATGGATGGAATATTCTATATCATTAAGATATGGTAACAGATAAGTCTGAATCGGATAAAACACTATATGAATTGCACAATTTGTATGCTATAGATTATTATAGCCTAATAATAATTAATCACAAATTGGAAAACTTGACTAAAGCTTACAATAAATGAACATCAGAAAACCGATGATGATGATGATGATGATGATGATGATGATGATGATGATGATGAGATTATCCATGAAGCAATAAATGTGAGGCATTACAATCAATCTTATTTATCGGAAATCATATCATCTATCCAAGTTATTCATAATTTACATATATAACCTTAAAAGTAATGTAAACGATGCAATCTATTCGCTAGTAAAGCTAAACTATAACACTGAAATTATGGTAAACAGAGATGGATAGTGGCTAGCAGTGCAAAAAAAGTTGAACGCGCGTTTCGTTCTATTTGGAACTCGTCAGCTGGATGTACCTGCATCTCAGAGTTGATGTTCACTCTGGGACTCGAACCCAGTACCATTCGCTTCAAATGCCATCGCGTTATCCACTCATCTACTGAGTCCTGACAGCCAATTGCATGTGCAATGGGGTGAAGTTTAAATTCACTTAGTATTGTTTGTTTGGATCTTCCCATATCGAGACAATACGCACAGTATGCACATATGCCAATTAGAGACTGACCAGTTGCAGTCCTAAACATCAATGGGAAGATTCAAACAAACAATACTAAGTGAAGGTAAGTATTTATGTTTATGAACTAATTATAAATATATTCTCCATCTAATTTAACCAATAAAAGCTTCCCACTTATTCTTGATTATCTCACTTAAGTAAGTGTTGGGGCTCACATACATGAATCTTGAATATCACTAACAGATTCGAACAATCGTATCATGTAATAAGATTATGAATTTGATCAAAAATACCACATTTGTAACTGACTTATCATTCTAGCGAAGGGGTTATACTCTAGTGAACAGAACATTGGTTGGGGACAATCGAATGTATTTAAGCATAAATTACAGACTATCTCACCGAATTCTGATAATCATACAGAAAACAGTTAGTTTCTAAAATATCAACCAATTGTCTCAATCTTCACTGTTCCTTCTGTAACTATCAAATCATCTTCTCTAATTCCATTTCTCATGCATTTTCCTATCAATTACGCTTCATTTCAGTTCTTTCCTTATCGGTCTTCTGCCAAAATACATTCTATGTCTGACCATCACTATATACTACTTATAAGGATATAAGTAGACTACACCACAATACTACCCATACAAGTACTAATATCCTTATATTATACATTTTTTGTATCTATAAACGGTAGCACACAACACACACATACATTTGTGATTGTATTTTGTTACCATTAAAGAAAAATAACTATGCAAAAACAGTAATGATCATCATTAATAATAAAAAAATTGAAATTCATACATTACCAAGTATGTTTTTGGAAGATTCAGTTACCCACATACAACTGGTAACCATATCATTAATTGTACATTTTTACGGTTTATATTGAATTGAAAGATTTCATATGGTTACTAATGAACATTTATTATAGCACCATATATGTGATATGTACAAAGGGAATGTACTTTAATAAAATGTAAAAAAAGGTTATTCATACTAGCACTAATAATAGTAATAATATTAATACTAATAATAGTAATAATACTAATATTAGTAATAGTAATAATAATAATGATAATGGTGTATAGGAACACATTGGTGAATAGTTTATCAATGGAATGCCAAATAAATTATCCATATGTGCACACACACACACATACTTTCTAAATACACATAGATCATATTATTGATAAGTTTTATTTTAAGAAAGGGGAATTCCTGTAGAGAAGTAACATATAAATTCCATTTAATTCCATTTCAAATCTCTTTAAATAAAGAATAATCTCCATTTAAAAAAAGGAGAAGAAAGTACTTAATTTGGATTAGTTTTATTAAAAATATGAAAAAAAAGAAAAATAAATAGAGAAAACAATGAACATCAATCCACTTGATGTTGTTTACTTGTATCTCTCCATTCAGCTGACGAATCCTAAATAAGACGAAACGTTCATCATGGATTCCACTACTAGTCACTATCCATCTTTGCTTACAATGTTTGTGAATTAAGGCTATATCGGCGCACAGTTTTGTGTTTAAGAATGAAGAGAATTTCTCTATATTATCATCTAACCAGTTTGTAGGGAAAAAAATATAAACTTCTACTATTTAATTGATGAGATTTGTAAGGTTAAAGTGCTTACTTAGATCGATTACAAATGTGAATAAATAATTCGATTATCTTTTCTAAATAATATTTTGTTTGATAGTTACCAATCAATTGTTGTTTGCTGATATTCCTGAGAGTAAGTAAAATATAGGGTACTGGGGGAAAAGGGGGGGGCACTAGTGTAGTGTGGTCTACTTATATCCATATAAGTAGTATATTGTGATGGTCAGACATAGAATGTATTTTGGCAGAAGACCGATAAGGAAAGGAGTGAAATGAAGCGTAATTGGTAGGGAAATGCATGAACAATGGAATTAAAGAAGACAGACTGATATTTGCAGAAGGAACAGTAAAGATTGAGACCATTGATTGTTATTTTGCAAATTAACTGTTTGCTGTATGGTTATCAGAATTTAGTGAGATAGTCTGTAATTTGTACTTAACTACATTCGATTGTCCACAGTCGTGTTCTTGTTCACTACAGTAGTATTTGTTTTGGATTTGTGCTGTTCTATGATTTATGCCCTATATTAACTTATTCATTTCAATAAAATAAATTTGTCTGATTGTTAGATTGTTTGTTCTAGAAATTATTGATTTAAAAACAGTTTTGGTTCAGCCTGCTTAATATGCTCATAGCATATCCACATATACATAATTCACATAGTTTTATTTTAATTAAACAAGGAAACCTGATCAGAAGGTGTTTTGTGGAGATCTCAGTGTTTTCATAGTTGAAATCCTGACTCAATACCACCCCACCCCCGCCAAACACACATCCCCACAAGCCCCGCCCCTCTCTCAACACCCACAAACAAACACCACTCACACTACTCCAACCCACCCCACACCTCCCTCAACACAAAAACCACATCACACCACAACAACACCATCCCATCAACTTCACCACTGCAATCACCCCACCACCCCCCCCTCAAAAACTACCCCCACCAATCAACCCCTAACAACCCAATACCCCAACCCCCCTCATCCTCCCATCCCCCAAC
>NC_031495.1:5190794-5218553 GCF_000237925.1 Schistosoma mansoni
GTTGCAGTCCTAAACATCAATGGGAAGATATAAACAAACAATACTAAGTGAAATCAGTAGCTGAGTTGATAATGCGATGGCGTTTGAAGCGAAAGGTACTAGGTTCGAGTCCCAGAGTGAACATTAACTCTGAGATGCAGGTACATCCAGCTGACGAGTCCCAAATAGAACGAAACGCGCGTTCAACTGTTTTCCACTGCTAGCCACTATCCATCTCTGCTTACCATGCTTGTGAATTAAGGCTATATTGAGGCAATACGCACAGTATGCACATATGCCAATTAGAGACTGACCAGTTGCAGTCCTAAACATCAATGGGAAGATACAAATAAACAATACTAAGTGAAATCAAAATGTATTATGTTGAAAAGTTATCGATAATGTTATACAATTTTTGCTTCAACTTTATGGTTATAGTAGTGAACAAGAACACCAGTGGGAACAATCAAATATATTTCAATACAAAATCAAAGAATCTCTCTTAGTGAAATACTTCATTTGCAGATTTCCATAATTTATCCCTCATATTCTGAATGATGTTTTAGATTTATAATTCCTTCTTCATTCTGATTCTGTTTTCTTCATGTCGACTTTCATAGCCTTCTGCTGCCGGGTTCTCAACTTCTGATTGGTGTTACATACTACTTATATCTGTCAACATAAGTAGCATACACTACATTACTACTGTCAATATTATCACTATTACTACTTCTAATACTAATGCTATTACCAAAGTTGCTAAAACAATCATACCAATACATTGATTATTGTCCAAAATTGTGAACATAATAAGAACAACAATAATAATTGTTATTGTTATCAGTATGATAGATACCAATCTTCTCCCTTTTTTATTTAGCTATTTCATTCATAATTTTGATTAATAAATAAAGCTTCCGACGGAGCTAAAGCACAGAAATTATGGACACCTTATTAAGGTAGTATAGAGAAAGAATTAATCACAAATCTATTTTATTTCCTCACTTTATCTGTCACTCCCCAACTCCCTACGTCACTTTCTTGATCTCTTTACTTTCTATCTTTATTACTTCTACGCCTCTCTCTCTCTCTCTCCATATATATATAGAAAGTAAATCGCACTTAATGATAAACGGGGAACGAATAATAATCTTTGACCAGTTTGATAGAGCTCCGGTTAAACGACATAACTGAAATGTGAACAATTATTGACGGTGTTTTTTTTAATTACGTAAAACAAAACAATACAAAATTAAGTTTTTAATAAAAGGAAACATTCAATATAAAAGTAGGGGGGAATTTTAGATAACCCTTAAAATGAGGGAAAGAAAAAGAAACATTTATTTGGACAAAAAAAACATGAAAGTGAATTGTATCTTTATAACTATTGGTTATTGATTGGTAACCAATGTCATATGTATAATCGATATGATTACATCACAAAAAGCTCGAGCAAATTGATAAACATTATATGAATGACTAAACAGTGGAATATTAGTGTATTTGTTTCCAGTTCTATGGTAGATTAGTTGTAGTCAGAATAATTTAATAGTGGTGTCTCTGATTGAGAGAGAGAGAGAAGCACGGGATACAATGGACAGCTAGGGTGCAGCTGGACGATTTAGACTTCGCAGATAATCTGGCTATTCTATCACACATGCAACAACAAATACAGGAGAAGACGAATAGTGTAGCAGCAGCCTCAACGGCAGTAGGTCTCAATATACACAAAGGGAAGAGCAAGACTCTCCGATACAACGCAACATGCACCAATCGAATCAGATTTGATGGAGAAGCTCTGGAGGATGTAAAGACCTTTACATATCTGGGCAGCATCATCGATGAACACGGTGGATCAGGTGCAGATGTGAGGGCGCGGATCGGCAAAGCAAGAGCAGCATATTTACATCTGAAGAACATCTGGAACTCAAAACAATAGTCGACCAACACTAAAATCAGAATTTTCAATACAAATGTCAAGACAGTTCTACTGTATGGGGCGGAAACCTGGAGAACTACGAAAGCCATCATCCAGAAGATACAAGTATTTATTAACAGTTGTCTACGCAAGATACTTCGGATCCGTTGGCTAGACACTATCAGCAATAACCCACTGTGGGAGAGAACAAACGAGATTCCAGTGGATGAAGAAATCAGGAAGAAGCACTGGAAATGGATAGGACACACATTGAGTAAATCACACAACTGCGTCACAAGGGAAGCCCTCATATGCAGTCCTGAAGGTCAAAGGAAAAGAGGAAGACCAAAGAACACATTACGCCGAGACATGGAGACAGACATGAGAAGAATGAACAAAAATTGGATAGAACCAGAAAGGAAGGCGCAGGACAGAGTAGGTTGGGTATTGCTGGTCGGCGGCCTATGCTCTGTTGGGAGTAACAGGCGTAAGTAAGTAACCTGAACAAACAACATGAATCAAAATTATTTTACTCAAACCTAAGTCCAAGGATGGACCATGAATGTACACTCCGGAGGAGTCCCATACTAGGACGAAATGGCTTTCCAGTGCTTCCAAGTTCTCAATAGCGGTCTAGCTTAAATTGACTGATGAATTCTACTATGAAAATACTATAACCCCCACAAATTTCCGTACTGATAATGAAGTATCTCTTTATTCGAATGGAAAAATATATTTTATTTATAGTAACATGTTGATTGAATACAGATTTAACACTTTTTTTATTTTACATTTTCTATGAATAACCCTATGCAAAACAGATGTTTATATAATTTAATGTAACTAATGAAAAAACAAACAACTACATCATAACACCTGGTATATAAACAGAACATAGTTTGTAATATTGGACATTGTACAATATTGTATTAAAAGTAAGCTAGTGTATACATTCATTTGGTATGGTTTGTTTGAATCTTTCAATTGATGTTTAAGACTGTAATTGATTAGTCTCTTATTGGCATATGTGCATATTGTGCGTATTGCCTTGATATTAGCCTTAATTCACAAGCATTATAAGCAAAGATGGATAGTGGCTAGCACTTGAATCCAGGACTCACGTTTCGTCCAATTTAGGACTCGTCTGTTGGATGTACCTGTATCCTTGTTTATAATACTTGTGAATTAAGACTATATCGAGACAATACGCACAATATGCACACATGCCAATAAGAAACTGATCAGTTGCAGTCCTAAACATCAATGGGAATATCCCAACAAATAATATTAAGTGAGTTTAAACTTCATCCCATTGCACATGGAAGTGGCTGTCAGGACTCAGTAGCTGAGTGGATAACGCGATGTAATTTGAAGCGAACGGTACTGGGTTCGAGTCCCAGAGTGAACATCAACTCAGAGATGCAGGTACATTCCAGCTGACAAGTCTCAAATAAGACGAAACGTGAGTCAAACTGGATTTCACTGCAAGCCACTATCCGTCTTTGCTTGTAAGCTAGTGTATATATATTTTTTGGAATCAGTTTTCCTCATTGTTGAATGTATACAATATTCAACCGATTTACCATGTAGAAATGACGTGTATCATTTGAAATAATTATAAGTAGTATGAATGAATAAATTTTTAAAAAATTGGCCAAAGTGGATATATATTCTTCATCCTTTTCATATCTGCTTCTATTTCCCGGCGTAATGAGTTATTTGACCTTCCTCTTTTCCGCTTCCCTTCCGGATTCCAATTTAGGGATCGCCTCATGATGTAGTTTGGTGGTTTCCTCAATATATGTCCGATCCACTTCCAACGTCTTTTCTTAATTTGCTCTTCAGATGGAAGCTGGTTTGTCCTTTCCCATAAAACGTTGTTGCTGATAGAATCCGGCTAGTGAATATTGAGTATTTTGCGTAAAAAAAATGTTTACAAATACTTGTTCCTTCTTGACGATGGATATAGATGTTCTTCATGTTTCAGCTCCGTACAGTAGGACTGTCTTGATGTTCGTATTGAAGGTTCTCACTTTGAAGTTAGTTGGGAGTTTTTTTGAGTTCTATATGTTCTTCAATTGTAGGAATGCTGCCCTTGCTTTGCCAATCCTCGCCTTTACATCTTCATCAGATCCTCCTTGTTCATCAATGATGCTTCCCAGGTACACGAATGTTTCCATATCTTCCAGAGTTTCTCCACCAAGTGTGATTCGCTTGGCGTTCTCTGTGTTGTATTTGAGAGTCTTGCTTTTTCCGTTGTGTATTTTGAGGCCTATTGATGCAGAGGCTGCTGCTACATTTGTTGTCTTCGTCTGTATTTGTCGTGTGTATGGGATAGGAGGACTAGGTCATCTGCAACGTCCAAATCTAATTGATTTCGAAATGTTCATTGTATTCCGTGTTTCTCCTCAGATGTCGAGGTCTTCATAATCCAGTCAATCACCAGAAGAAAGAGAAAGAGGGAGAGTAGACAGCCTTGTCTGACCCCGGTGCTTGTTGGAAATGCATCTGTCAGCTGTCCTCTATGCACGACTCTGCACTGTAGTCCGTCGTATGAGTTCTGAATATTGTTGACAATCTTCTCAGGAACTCCATAGTGTCGAAGAAGTTTCCATAATCTCCTGTTCACACTGTCAAACGCCTTCTCATAATCGATGAAGTCAATGTATAGTGACAAGTTCCACTCTACTGATTGTCCTACGATGATCCGTAGTGTCGCAATTTGGCCTGTGCACGACCGATCCTTACGGAATCTAGCCTGTTGATCTCTAAGTCGGGAGTCTACTGCGTCTTTCATCCAGTTCAGCAACACCCTGTTGAAAACTTGTCCTGGTACTGATAACAAACTGTTGCCTTTGTAATTCTCACATTTGCTCCGATCTTTCTTTGGTATCTTGATGAGGTATCCTTCTTTCCAGTCCTTCGGCACTTGTTTATCCTCCCCAATCTTCTTGAATAGAAGGTGAAGCATGTTTGCAGTTACTTCAATATCTGACTTCAGTTCTTTAGCTAGTATATTGTCAGGTTTTGCTGCTTTCCTACTCTTGATTTGTCTGATTTGTCTTGACTTCTTCGATCGTTGGTGGAGTGACATCTATAGGAAGGTTTGTGTGCGTTGCTTCGATGTCTGGTGGATTCAATGGGGCTGGCTTATTTAGCAGTTCCTCGAAGTATTCTACCCATGTTTTCCTCTGTTCTTGAATCTCCGTGACTGTCTTTCCTTCTTTGTCCTTGACCGATCTCTCCGGTTTACTATACTTCCCTGATAGTTTCTTCTTTGTATCATATAGTTGTTTCGTATTCTCTTCTGTTGCTAGTTCTCCCACCTATTTCTGCTTGTTGGCTTTAATGCTCTTCTTTACTTCCTTGTTTGCTTCTGCGTAGTATGCTTGTGCTTTGACTTTCTCTGCTCGTGTTCGACTGTTACTAATTGCTGTCTTCTTGTTCTTCCTTTCTTGAATTTTGTCCAGGGTTCCCATAAAGATTCATTCCTTATGATGATGCTTCCTAGGACCCAGAAACTCCTGACACGTTGAAGCTGATGCTTCTTTGACCCCTTTTCAGTTGTCCTCCATCGTAGTTTCTTGTTCTTTCAGTAGATCCTGTAGAGCCTGGAACATGTTGTTGTGAGTTATCTGGAATTGGTTGAGTTTGTTAGTATCTCGAAGGGAGACTGCATTGAACCTTTGTAATGCTGTTCCCCCAGTTGTCCAGTGTTTCTTTAGCTTCAGTCTCATCTTGGCCATAAATAGGTGGTGATCTGAAGCTATGTCAGTTCCTCTCCTGGTTCTCACATCTTCCATTGTCCTTCGGAATTTTTGTTGATACAAGTATGATCTATCTGGTTCTCTATGGTGTAGTCTGGTGAATTACATGTAGCTTTTTGTATGCGTTTGTGTAGAAATGTTGTGCCGCCTATAACCAATTTGTTGAATGCACATATATTTGCAAATCTCTCCCCATTTTCATTTCTCCCTCCCAGTCCATGTCGTCCCATTATATCTTCATATCCTGTGCTATCCACTCCGACTTTGGGGTTTAGACCTCCCATCAGGATAGTGAGTTCCTTTCTTGAGCACTTAGTTATGATTGATTGCAGCCTCGAGTAGAACTGATCTGTATCGTCGTCGTTGCTATCATTGATGGATGCATAACATTGGATAACATTCATTTTAATTCCCTTATTCTTTGTTTTGATTGATTCTTTGATTTCCCTGGATCCGTGAGATCCCCATCCTACAAGTGCATTTTGTGCTTCTCTGGACAGCATTAGAGCAACTCCCTGGGTGTGGAGCATTTTCCTCTTCGTGACCGGAGTACAGTAGCATCTCTCCCGTATCTATCTAGCCTCTGCTGTCCAACTTGGGTCCAATGGGTTTCGCTGATTCCAAGTACTGCCAATTTGTATCTCCTCATTTCCGTTGCTATTTGACTGGTCTCCCCGGTCTTCCATATTGTCCGGATGTTCCACGCACCTGAAAAATTGTTGCTCTGGTTGTTAGAAGAGGCATCGGTCTCGTGACCTCCTGAGAATCTCAGCTTTCATTCTGAGGAGTCATAATTCTTCCTTCAACTCCCAGGGCCGAGTTTAAATGGTTCGAATTATTTTTTTCTGGTTGGCGATTTTTAGTAGGTTAGTTTTCTACGGGATGGAGTCGTTAACCCCATGCCTGACCCTCCTCCTTCACCCGGGCTTGAGACCGGTAGTAACTCTAGAACAGCTACAAGTGGAGTTATTTGAACATATAGCCTTCATTTAAATGAAATACATTTTTATTTTGAATAAAAACATTTTCATTATTCAATAGTGGAAATTAATCTAACAGTCTAAAAGAAATTCATAACCATTTATATGAACAAAACAATTTATTAAATATAATGATAGTCAACATATGAAAGCTTATTTTACTAATCGCTACCTGAAAAATAATGGGTAATACAATAAAATCTTAGATTGACAGTTGTTCATAACATTAAAATTAATTACTATGATCATTAACATTCCAAACTGCTTTTTTCCATGAGATAGTTTTAAAAAAAATTAAACTAGACATTCTGTCTAATATTTTATGATGAATAAACCAGGACTCATTAACTAAGTGGATAGCGCGATGTTATTTGAAGCGAACAGTACTGGGTTTGAGTCTCAGAGTGAACATCAACTCTGAGATGCAGATACATCCATTTGACGAGTCCCAAATAGGATGAAACGCGTGTCAAACTGGATTTCACTGCTATTCACTATCTATCTTTGCTTATAATAAATTTGAATGTTGAAAATCTTAACAGGTCAACTTCGAATTCCGTGTGACGAGATCGTGGATACGCACTACTGAGAAGTCCCATACTAGAACAAAACGATCGTCCAGTGCTTCCAGTTTTTCTGTGTTGGTCTAGGTTCAATTAGTTCATGAACTCAATTACTCACTTAATAGAATCTTTTTATCTTAAAGAATTCAAGTGAAATTCATAATTATTATTTCAAATTACTTCTTCATCTGTTCTCATGAACCATCATTCACTGTTAATTGGTGTTGGTCAGTGTAATAGCACAAGACAACGCGAAAAAAAATCGAAGTTTATTTACAGATTTATTTAATGGTTTATAAGTAATTCTTATCCACAGTTAAACTCAAAGCACTAAAATTGATTAGAATATGTCATATTCAACAATTTGATTTGACAAATTAGTGGCAAACAAAATCATGAAATGGATTTACACGATTCATGATCTTAGTTAGGTACTACAAAACTAGTTTAAACAATCAAACTATATAAATCTACGGTTTCACACTTCGGTAAAAGCCAAGAAGTACAGTTCATACTATGATCATTATATCGATAGATCACTAAGTCAAAATTCATTGATCTAAGTCTTCAACTGTAGTCAATTTGGGTGTTTTTTGTTGTTTAGGATGACATGACAGAAGATCTGAACCTTTGTGTAAGATTAAATTAATAATTTAGAATCACAGTATAGGGTTGTGGATACTGTTGAGTTTAGATTGATACCGCCATTGAACGGCCGTTTTGTCTTAGTATCGGACTCCTTAGCAGTACGCATCCACAACCCCTCACCTGAGACTCAAACTCAGGATGGAACGGTCATTCAATGCTTCCAGACTTTCAATGCTAGTCTAACGTTGATCCACGCATGATATCAATTGAAACTCAACAATCTCCACAACCCTATACCAATAATTGTCATGTGCTCACTAGTGACTGGCTTCAAGATGGATTTCCTGGAGTTATAATGAGAAACCGTGACTAGTGGAGTTCAACCGTGTCTGTTGTGAGGCAACTACTTACTGAAGACAATGGTGAAACGGTTGGGTAATATCATGGATTGGTTGAAGTTCAACAACAACACCGTTGGATGCCGGCCCAATGGTCTAGAGTTCAAGAGTTTGCGTGCAAAACCTAAGGTCCTGGGTTCGAGTCCCGTATGGGAGATCGTAGATGAGTACTACTGAGGAGTTCCATACTAGAAAGAAACGGTCTCCCAGTGATTCCAAGCTTTCATTGATGGTCTTACATTGATCCATTCATGATATCAATCTGAATTTAGAATCTATTCTATAACACGAAAATATTACCTAATGACTTTTCTTTTTACTAGCGATATTCCGTCACCTACTTTACAAACTATATATTTTGATAATCAAATTATTTTGTCTTAAACATTAAATACTTTAACATGACATAAGTTATCATTATAATTGTAAGATCCATTTTGAAGGTTTGGTGTGTGAACATCCCTACATGCATTCATTTGCAACTTGTTCTTAATGGTTTCTTTATTTGTATATTATTGTTAATCTTTTTGATGCCAAATGAGATTGTAATGTTTCATTTCATAATAGTTTTCTCATTTTTTCTGTCACTTTCACTGAGTTTCTGTTTCTTCCTGAACTGTATCTATGTTGTTTTTATGGATATTTTATCTTGGTGGCTGCCATATTGATTATTCCCACTTTGATTGTGCTGTTTGATTTGACTGGGATCGTGCATTTTGCCTGTGAATAGGAGCACTTTCCCAGAATTGGAAACATTTTGTGTTCTAAAGTAACAAACGAATTTTTACTTGATCTATCCAGAAAGGATAGAATAACACTTATTTTTTGGTGCGTTCGGTAATTTTCTTATATTTCTTATCAATTTGTCTATTTATTGTAATTTAGATCGATTATTGTAGGAACAATTATTGGTTGAATAACTGAATGATAATATTTGTTTAGGTAAAATTGTACATTTGTATTTATGATGAAATTTAAAAACCGGTGTTACCCTAATCACCTTCTTCTGACTTTGATTGGGACACGCGTCTCTACACTAATTCGGACAGTTATTCTTCAACCAAACGTAGTTTGGATTTTATAATAATCTTGTTTCAGATAATTATCTAATACAAGATATAACTAGGTTATATAACTTCAATTAGTATTGTTTGTTTGAATATTCTCATCGATGTGTTAGGACTGCAACTGGTCAGTCTCTAATTGGCATATGTGCATACGGTGTGTATTACCTCGATATAGCCCTAATTCACAAGCATGGTAAGCAGAGATGGATAGTGGCTAGCTTGTTAATTAAGGCTATATTGAGGCAATACGCACAGTATGCACATAAGCCAATTAGAGACTGACCAGTTGTAGTCCTAAAACATCAGTGGGAAGATTCAAACAAACAATACTAATTGAATTTAAACTTCAACCCATCGCACAAGCAAGTGGCTATCAGGACTCAGTGGCCGAGTGGATAACGTGATGGCGTTTGAAGCGAGGGTACTGGGTTCGAGTCCCAGAGTGAACATCAACTCTGAGATGCAGGTACATCCAGCTGACGAGTTTCAAATAGAACGAAACGCGCGTCCTGGATTCCACTGCTAGCCACTATCCATCTAGGTTATATAACGTTTATGTAACTAATATTCCATATTATTCATTGACAACTATTTCCCATGTCATAGGTATGCACAATGATAGTTGAATTTTATACATCCTGAACTTAGAAATTTGTAGAAATGTAAAATCATATTACCCAAATTTACATAAATCGAGAAAAAGAAAATAATGAAATATAAAGATTTAGGTCAAGGTTTTATTAAACAATAAAAACAACTGTTACGGAATTTTGTTGATAACTTCTTTTTAAAAGATTATGATGAAGAATAAGGTTTGTAAAGAGAAATTTTAAAGTTAATATGATTTTTTTGACGTTAGGTCAAATAATAATGGTTCTGTTTAGGGTAGTTAAAGTGTGGAGATTGTAGTAATTTAATAGTTGAATTCATTAGTCGATTAAAGCTAGACCACCATGGAAAACCTGAAAGCACTGGGAGGCTGTCTGATGGCTGCGAACTTCAGAAGCCGAGAGAGCTTAAATGAAATCCTTTAGGCCTGGCACAGTTTTATCACGTGTTGTGAAAGCTCTCCTAGATCGGTAAGGCAACAGCTAGATAGCGTAATAAAACATATCTAGGTGTGAGTTGATCCAGAAGGCAGATGCTGTCATAGAGGAGCAGCAAGTGAGGAAACAAACCAACATGTGCCACTATGGCAACGTAACGATACCAAGGATTAAACTAAATGAAGTCAGAAGCAAGTGGTTTTAGCTAGACCTGAAGATTATAGTCCTTTCTAAAACATGACTATCACCCTACACCAAAGATGGAGAGGTGGAGTCGCAAAGTATGGCAGTTTTCAAACACGATTAAGTGCGCAAATCAGGAGGTGGAGTGGCAATGTACATTAGCAGTCATTTCAAAGCCGTAAAACCATACATTAATGAATCAACTGAGGTGACAGAAACATGTTGATGTTGCTTCACTGTGAACAGCACAAAATACTTGGTTGGAGCAATATGCCGGCCCCTCGCATGTTCTAACACTCAAAACAGTAAGAGAATGTAAAGGATATCAAAGCTAGTGTACCTGCATTTTGACCAAATACTACTTGTAAGAGATTCCAACACTCCCGCTCTTAATCTTAGGAAGCAAGATACAACCCTTACGGGGTAATTATGCAAGCGGCTTGCCGCAGCCACTAGAATTTGAGGGCTGGTTGAACTTGTGTGTGGTGCCACTAGACGGGACAGTGACGAAAATTCCCTAACTTCGAGGATTTACTGATAAACGATCAGTTTACGGTTGAGGATATCTATATCCAATCACCAATAAAAAGTAGTGACCATGGTGCAGCAATATCTGACGTGATCGCTGACGAAATATTTTGGCGGGACGAAAATGTTCCCCACCCTAGCTGCACTGGACCAGACTGCAAGACGATGACGGGGTGTCTTCGACACGTCTTCAATCTTTCCCTGGCCTTAGGAGAATCGGAGGTTAACAATGGATGACCACTGAGAAATAGTGGGTGATGTCATACTGTCATGTCATGAACATTCTGCTTCATTTGACACAAAGCACTCACACCCTCTCTGGACATCCGCTACTGATTGTCTCCTGAGAATGAGATTTCGGGATTCTAACCATGGAGAGCTTACATACCATCTCTAACTATTTAGAGGTTGTAGACAAGGGAAACGCAACTCTCCACCTCATGAGTAGAAAACTTGGAACAGTCACCTTAGATTTGTTCTTAACATTGTTTAAAATGTACGTACCGCCCCACCTTGACGTCCATTGTGTTTTTCAGCCCCTATTCCTTCAAAAAGAAATAAACCTCTTAGATCAAATGCAGAGACGAGCAACCAAGTGGGTGATAGGCTCAAAACATAAATCTTACGAGGACATACTTCAACACCTGGGACTATTCTTGTTGAGCCACAGGAGAACTAGAAGTGATCTGATAGTGAAATACAACATAATACGTACCCCAAGCCACTGCAACACGAGCAAATTATCAGAACATCATCGTCACGCTCCTCGAGGCAACCCTCGTAAGAGCGAGCACCCAGGTGCTTTCTCAATTTTCCTCAATAAGAGTTGCCTCTATTTGAAGTGCTCTCACAGCTGAAGCGGTCGCGACCACACAGTGAGTAGTTTTAAAACGAGACTTGACAAACATGTGCTCAGCCATGAATTATTACCTCCATCCTGGACCAGCTGTGTCTGATGCATGTTTCGTAAATTAGAACCGTTATTAATGCCGCATATCATTAACCACTTTCCATGTCCCTTATTATCATCCCCGTTTCGATTCTTATTCTTTAACTCTGTAGTGTCACATATTACCAAGTAATTAAGTTGTTTGTCATTCTTGCAGGAATTCTCTCCTCTCAGGACTGGAATTACCATTTTATTGTTCCAAAATTTCAGTTAACCGATCTCCTGCCTGGTAATTCGATAGCTTCTTCTTATGATTTTATGTCCGGCTTTTATCACATGACTTATTCACCAATCGGAATACGACTTTTCCAATCTTAGCACTGTGCCGAATCAATCACGTTTGACCGGTATGATCAGCCTAACGTCCTTATTGATCCTTTAGCCGCCTAGCCCTTTCAGTTTAGTCCAAAACGCAAATTACAGCTTCTGCTACGTGAGACATTTATTTCAAGCATACTCGGTTTATATACCAGACAGACCGCATCACACCATAAAATAGAAAATAATATTTGTACAAGATCAAGCCAGATATGGCTGTGAACGTAGGAGACAATAATCAATAAACTGACAATGGACCTTATAGTAATAATTCATAGGTCAAAATGAAGCTTATAATACGATTAATATAAATATACACAATCTAATTATTCAATAGTTAAACAATAAGAGTATATATAGGATAATCGTCCATTGATAGGTCGCGAAAGTTACCTGTACTTATGTCTTCGCTAGGATATAACACTTCTGGTATCCAGAATCCACACTCCCCTTAGACAAATACACTCACTCAAACTACGAGCAGCTGCAATTAAACTCAACTCGATTTCGTAGCTGTGGCAGTCTGCCTCGCGACTAATCAGGATGAAGCGGGAATTAATATGTCCGCTATCTTTGTAAGTAATGGAGTTCGGCTTCATTTGTTCTGTGCTTTTTCCACTATTTTTGTTTAGCCGCATAATTCAGTGTGCTTAAATTCCACAGTTAATATATTACTCAAAGTAATGAAGCAAATTTTTATTGGATCAGCCTTGCTTTCTAGTTTTTTTTCTGTTGCTACTCAAGTCAATGTATTTTTTCATGCAAGCTCATTTGATTCACGTCACAAAATGTCAGTCTGCTTTGTTTTGTGTATTATTTGGTACATATTGAAAATCAAAGTTAGTGTTTTTGGCCAAAATAAGTGTTTCGTTTGCCGTATGATGTTAATCGGTACATAATAGTGTTATCTAAGATGATCTACAACCACCCTTGCAATGAAAAGTACCGTCAAATTTCTGTCTCCCTACTCGAACTATTTTTGGCATCTGTCTTCCAGTTTGAGTGCTTCCTATGCTCTACAGAACTCGATTTCAATAACATTCATAGTACCAGCATACCTTTCTCACACAGTAAGTCTCAATGTTCTCTCAAAATGTACATTAGTCTTCCCAAATGCACTAGTTAGGCTAATACCCGTATTCTGTATTCCAGATAATCGATGAAGACAAGTGATGCCATTTGCATCTTCTGTATACTACCATTTTACTCAAATTTTGGACCGTAATGTTCTACTTTTGAAAAATAAAATTGTTGTGTTCAGTATATACAAACTTATTTGCTTCTATGGAGATGAGGGGGATCATGGAATGTTTAACAGGACTGTAGTGGTGCTTTCACTAAAAAGCTAGGCGGGCACGTAGACCGATGTAGGAAGCCATTTCCCTACAGGTGCAACTCTAAGCTATTCTCTAGACTGTCGAGCGAAGAGTCTTAGTTTCGCCAAAGTCAGAATAATTAAGCTATTTGGCCTAATAAACTTTATCTGCTTCTAAAACGTAAATTAACAGCGTTAGTATACAAATAAACAGTACAGTCTATCGCATAGGGAAACGAAGAGACATAAATAGCATACCTAACAGTAACTAAAGGATAATAAAAATGAGTCGACAAGGCGAATATTTTTTACAATGAACATAAAATTGTGATTGGTGGATAAACAAGACATATTCATACAAGGTCAAAGAAGTGAGTGTGGCGGTAAGCGTTTCTTCTTTTATCATTGGTGTGTTCGTTTATCGATCTCAATTTACAACCGATGCACGGTACCGTACAGGATACCCATGTGTTACCGATGTTCCATTGGTGTGGGTAAAGGCATTGCTGAGATATCATAGGGCGTTTGATTAAGCAACTATGAGATTAGACTCAGGAACTGTTGGGATATGCGTAACGCGAGTCCACTCACCAACTGCCGTGACACGTCATGGCGGCTGGAATCGGTTGTAGGAAGGTCGGAGTCTGTAGGTTTTCCAAGAAAATAACGAAGATATGTACTATATCATTTAAGTTTATTGCGTATGAACTAGATGCTGAGAGACCTGTACTCCACAAGTTTCTTACGATAGTTAACTTGATAAAACAATCTAGCATCAGATTCGTGAATTTATTCAGAAAGTTTTATCAACAATGGAATATCAAACAAACATTTACACCAGGTTTCCATTTAAAACTCGCATTGAAAATGTGAAGCTGTAGTCTTTGTTATATTTTTTAAAATAAAGAGTAAATGAAGTAACTCATAAATATTGGAAGGGTTGTGAAGCTAAAGTTGATGTCCAGCACGCTTTCAATAAGCTTTGTAGAAGCTGCTATTGGTTGAGTCTTCCGCAAACAGTTTCATTGGGTCATAGTTGTAACGACATAATAGTTTGTAAGATTTGTGAGGACTTACTCCTGTTGCATTCCAAATGAAAAAATTGTATGGGCTTAAGTCAAAAGTATGGAAGAGGTACGTAAATAAAGAACGTGTTTTTAAGCAAAAAATTAGCGCAACTGTGGTTTACCCCGAGTTCGCGAAAATTAGTTTAAGATCAGGTCAGCTACCACAACCCGTGCAATGCATAGTATGTGCTTAGTAACGCATTGTACACCTTTCATTCGTTTGCTTCTATTTAGGTATTTCAATGCATATGCTTCTGGTTTTACGGGGAGATATACAAGTAGAGTTAGTGTCCACAGCCAGTGCTTTTGATTAAGACGCCGAACACTACTTATCCAAAACTGTATACTGCTGTTTCACAAGAGAGTAAAAGTACAGGCACTTAGATATCCAGCTGTTGATTTTAACGTCATGGGAATTGTTTAATGGCAGTGATCTTGAAATATGATAAGAGCTAGGCGTACAGTTCACACATTACCACCAAACATATCAATGTTTTTCAAAGTGAACTCTATCTTACAATACATGACAACAACAGCATCCAAAGTACTTTTCTTCCTATTTGCAAGAAAACGAATTCTAATCAGTATACTTACAGAATTGCGGTTTGATTCGTTATTAGTACTATTGTGATAGTAGATCTAGTCCTAAAATTGTAGATTTGTCATGATGTGACTCCCTAATCTATATTATCTTGCGTGGAAGTCATATAACTGTCTACACTGACTCGTCCTATCGTAAGAATCAACAATAGATGATGGAGAACAAATCTAGGCTGAGGGTAGAACAATTTATTTAGAATGAATAAAACTGATAAGTTACACAAGGGTGGCCACGCCTTCAAGGCTGAACCATGCCATCCGATGAATTGAATTAATGTTCCAGAGTTCTCCATAGTTAACCTTCTCCTCGTTTCAATTGTTGAATAAATAAGTCGGTTCAGTAATTATATATATTATATGCTCGACTTCAAAAGTCGTGTGGTTCGGGTTCAATGCCACTCCAGACTCATTAAGGGCAGGATGATATGGGATTCGCGGTAGTATCTCTGTCGTTGTCATTAAAGCCTGTTATAACAATGGGTTCATTTAACTACTCTTTCACGTGCAACTTATTAACAAAATGAATTGGCGATATGTTATGGCTAGTGGGAATTTAATAAATGTGATACATCAAAATAACATCCTCGTGATTCCCTCTGCTCTGCATAAATTCCAAGCTCACAACTTCATCTTCCTGGAGCTATATATCTTGCAATGCAAACTCAATTTTTTGCACTGATTGTTTTCTATTTGTGACGCTTAGGCATGCTAACGGAAATGATTGAGCAGTTCTACTTACTAAACTGTTCTGCTCCATTCTATGCTACAAGCACTATACTAAAGTATTGTATAATTGTAATGACTTAAGTCAATTATACAATAACCAAGAATAATTAAGTAAGTGTCATAATTATTGTTTCATTCTCATAATATGTTGCTCAAAGCATTTAAATACAGATAACTAAGCCTATAGACCCAAAACATGAACTATAGGCCAGTATGAATTACCCAACAGAGGAAACATGATATTGTTTTGAGACTGAAAACAACAGTCGCTTTCTCACGAAAACATTGTTAACAGTGCAACAAAACTTTCTCGAGTAACATTATTCATTGATGGTCTGCTTGAAGAAAATGATGATGTGATTAAACTTACTGTGAGTTAAGATATCATCCTGACATGCAATCCATGTCTAGCGTAACACAGTCAACGTGGCAAATAAACAAATACAGCCGGAGCTAACTTCATGGTAAAACCTAGATTTTTGGTTTGAAAAAACATAATATTACAACTTATGAGACTATATGAACGTAAATATTATCACTATTCCTGCTTGTGATACAATAGGTTGACGTGACAACCTTGAGTTTAAAACAATACCCCAAGAACAATACAAATTCACAAATAACTCCCAAAATGACTAGAATTATACCAGTTAGATATCACCGAATACTTAGAACTGTACCAAACCATTAAGAAGCGAGCAGAAAAAAAGCTTTCTGTTTACTCAAGTTCGTGAGAAATATATCAGAGTTAGATTGGTGACGCGAAAGTTACCGTGGGTGCTTTAAAAATGGTACTGAGATATCGCTTTTTCGGTGTTTTTGGCAATCGCGGTAGAAAACTAAGTCATTACACACCCCCCGGATATTCGCAAGTTATTTCAACTGAGGAAGTCAAGAAATTTTGCATTCAGTGCTTACAAAAAGTTGGGGCACAATTAAAACATGCAACAGCACTCAGCGATGTCCTAGTTGCTGGAGACTATCGAGGTCATTATAGTCATGGGCTGAATAGACTAGGTAAACAGTTAAATTGCATACATTCCTGATTTTTCTAAGAAATGTATGTACAGGATATTCAGAAAGGTGTATGCTCAACGGATTTAGAACCCACAATTGTGAAAGAAACAGTATCCACTGCCCTAGTAGACGGAAAAAATGTTTTAGGTCCAGTTGTAGGAAATTTTTCGATGGAGACAGCAATCAAAAAAGCGAATGAGACAGGGATCGCTTTCGCTGCGGCATTTGGTAAACTTTGACTATGTAAAACAATTTGAATTCAGGTTCAAATCATTTTGGTATTGCTGGATGGTACAGTCTCATGGCTTTGCAACAAGGACTTATCGTAATTTCATCTTTTTATAATCTCTGGGTTCCAGGGCCTTGCGTTTACTAACACTTCTCCCCTGGTATTTCCTACACGAGCACGAAGGGTAAGTACCGAGATAAATTGTAAACATATATGCATGACTATTAATGTTGTAAATGATGTCTTCGAACCTTGGATAAAAATCAGACTATTATTGAAACTGTTGTTTTGCTGGTACTCCAACTATATTTCATTATTTTAACAGAGTATTCATGTATATAAGCAAATTCTGTCAACTTATATTAAGGATATATATTTTGATTGTCTCTAAACTTTAAAATTCTTCAGGTGGGAAGATTGCCGTATAAAACGTAAAAACCTGAAGTTTACGAATCTCGCATATCAGTGCTCTATTAAGTCAGTGCCTGGTGGCAGGTTTTTTGGACAGAATGTTCATCAGACTAAACTAACTGAACTCATGGGACTTGGTTTTTCAATGTTAAAGTACAAAATTAGAAAGTCACTTGGAAAAGTGAGATCCTGACTTCAGCAGGGCTTTATGAGAAGTTCTCTGAGATTTCAAACAAAAAGAAATACTGATTCCTATATAAACCGTAGACAAAAGATTTGTTGGAAATTCAATAGATGACAGTCAACGAATGATTTGGTAATATGACCTTTGTCTTAATTAATAATTCCTTTACATATTGGTCCCGATTTGATTCGAATTCCTAACAAAACACTTGATTGTTCTCATGGGATTTTCTCACGTGACTACTGGCCCATACGTAACTACTTGAGTACGATTCGAAAAGTAATGTTAGGTAGTACCTAACATCTCAAAGGACTTATCATATACGGTTTGTTTTTAATAGAGTAAAGTTGATTTAGTCTTTAAAAAAAATACGTAAATAACGGTTTGTAAACTATGTAGACGATTGGAAAACAAATGGCATCAATTGTCATATAGTTCAGATCATTTTCATTAAACATGGCTGTTTTATCACTACTAACCTTTGTTAGTTACACATACGTCTTCTTGGCGTCTGATATAATAAATATTATTCAGTGATATTAGGTGTGGCTGGATAAGACAGAGAAGTGGTTATTTTATGACATCCTATTGTGCAGCGAATGGTGAGTATTTAGTGTTCACAATTGTTGATACACTTTCTAAAGTCGTTTTTCAGTCTTCACTGTCTAAACAACTATTTATTAACAAGTACAGAGGTAACTAATGTTACAGAACACAACAATGACCACCACACATTAAAATGCGTCATGTGTTTGGTTGAACGGACAAAATTCCTTCGAGGTGTTTTCCATGTATTTAGTTTGTTGATTCAGCAGTAACTTTTATTCTATTTTAGTAGATGAATAGAGGTTTATAGCCTTTCATAAAATTCAGTCTAAGCCAAATGCTTTTCTAAGATGTACATAAAACTGGCTTTTGTAGTGTTTGTGAAAAATTATAATTGTTTGGTACATGCCTAACCCCATAACTCTATAGGGGCTTTTAGAAATGGTACGTCTATAAGTGGAATTATTCGCTTCAGACATAGTCTTAGAACTGTCACTGTCAACTAAGTATTCATGACATTTAAAGCTGGATACACAGAATTAACGCTTGTTTAAATATGTAATAATATTCTTCTTAAATAGGCGGTAAGTTTTTGATTACGAGCTATTTTATTAAGTCCATAAATAATAAAATCATCTTGATAATATTCAACGAACGATGTTATCCGTCATAGTATAAATCCCTTCTTGAAATTAGCATGAGAAAAATTCAAACTAAACGGAAGACATCTATACTGAAAGAAACAGATTATACCAGCTCAACTTATTTTTACTGCATATAAGGGCTGACAGTGACTGATACTAGATTTCCATATTTTTGTAGTTACTGATATATTTAAACACAAAAGCGGTCAAACAATTAAAGCATGCAGACATATTTTTCATCATAAGGGACTAGCAAATGAAATATACTTGTGTTCTAGACTTATGTTGATAATCTTAAATGGGAATTCGACTGAGAAATGGAATTCTGCATCATTCATGTGGAATTTAGTTAAGTAATGTTCCTTCTCGACAATTTATGGGTCAATACTTTTGTAGTTAGTTCTTATCATCAAAAGCTTAGGAAATAACTGTATGGGAATGAATAACTCAGTACCTAGTGAAGAATGTATTAGCTAAACAATAATCATTGGTATGTCACTACGAAATACTCCGTAGAAATGCCTTGATGTATAAAGAAAAATTAAATTAATTAATTAATTAACAGCTCACGATGGGCTGTAAAATAGAAGTCAAATGGAACCACAACTTATCGTTATTCCATTCTTACAGATTAATAGAACCCACGATTAAACAACCAAACTAATGAGAATCTGTACTGAACGATATAAATGGAAGAGATCGCAGACGTTTCGCAACCTTCGATTCATGTATCGTTTTGGGGAAAAATTTTGATTGTTTGAAGGTGATTTTTATCATTAACTGACATCAGCGGGGAAAAGTTTGAAAATAAGAACGGTTTTTTTCAGTTTATCGGGTCCCAAACTCAGAATATTTAGATTTCTTACTGAGGACAGCATTATTTGCACATTTGAGTTGGAATTCAGTAGTCAATATTCTTAGCTTCCAATCTGAAGGTCTCATGTCGAATCCGATGTAATGTTATGGAGTCACGAAGTAAGACAAAACGGATGTCTGATACACCCTAGTTTCCTATGATTGACGAAAATTATATTAATTTGCAAAGAAAATTATCTTTAAAAAATATTTATTCCTCAAATAGCTATAATTCAACAACTTTCCTCTTTTGAAATACACCTTATTTAAAAACGTTTGTCATATATTGATTTTCGTATTGTTTAGTCAGGAAAAAGCCAGCAACCAGAACAATGCTGGAACGCAAAGATTAATCATCTTGGTTAATGGGAGAAAAGAATAATGAATTACATTCTTATACTACGTTTATGACTTGTATTCGTAAACTATACAATCCAGTTGTGTACAACAATTTAGTTGCATGAATCATTGTTTTATATGTGCAAATAGTTATCCATTTTACTAACAAAAAATAATAATTAAAAAGATAGATAACTTAATATCCAACACTCGATCAATACTTATTTTGTTTTACAGGCTCAGTAATCATATAGCATACTTTGTAAAAGGCTAATGATACACACCACTATGCTTTCTAAAAGACATATGTATATGAACAGTTTTGTCACAATTTTATAATAATTGCACAACTAATACCAAGTTATCAGAAGGGGTTTTGTGGAGATTTAGTATTTTCATAGTTGAAAGCGTGAGTCAGTTGAAGCTAGACCACCATGGAAAACCTGAAAGCACTGGACTCCCGTTTCGTCCCATTATGGGACGACTCAGCAGTGCGCATCCACGACCCCGCACTCGCGAGATTCGAAACCCAGGACCTACCAGTCTCGAGCCAGAGCCCTTAACCGATAGACCACTGAGCCGACATCCAACGGTGTTATTGTTTAACTAACAAGTTGTTTGACCATCATATAACAAGTGTACTGTTTGAAGAAGTGCTGTTTTAGTCGATAACTTTAGAGATGCAATCAAGATATAAACAAAAATATCTATTCTTCACATTTTCGTTAAGTGTCCTAGCATATACGTAAAGAAGGATTTGAACAAGTATTCTTAAGGGCTTTTATGACTGCACAACATTGTAAATATTCACCAGCTTATAATGAAAATTATGACAGTATTTAGTAAATTATTTGTATATTTCGATTAATATTCACTTTAAGTGACCTTAATTCTATAACCAAATACCATGAATTCGTAACCGAAAAGTGTTTGTTGAAATTTTTATACACAAAATATAACGAAAACTTGTATCTGTTTGTTACTTGACCAGTAGATTAACTCTGAATAAAGCACAACAAATGTTTACACTACTCTATCTGATAAATGTGCAAACTAAGGATCAAAAAAATATATTTTACAAACTTTGAAAGAAATCACTAATATCTCCTTCAAACTACTACGGATTCACGGTAATCCACATTCATATGTTTGTCCTTATTGTTTAGAAAACCTTGAAAGTCGTCATAACTCCTCATGATGTCATTTCCAAAATTATCCATTTAGTTCCAGTACCTTTTCCAAACCACAGAATAAAAACGTATTACAGATGATTAAGTCTAGTTTGTAAGAAAATTCATCCAAACTGCTAGTTGAATTACAAGTAAGGTAACTTTGGTAAGAATATCAAAAACATCCCATTCCTTTATTGTGCACCTGTAAACCTTCAGTTTTTGTGAAACATCTCAGGATTATTTGAAAATTGTTCCTCTCATAGATTTAGTACTGAATTCCTCATCTTTGACTGTGATATAAATTTTTCTCCTGGAAAGTCAATCCAGAAGCTTTAAATTAACGAACTGTTTTTAGATTTTCTCATAAATGGGTTTTTGGAAACTTTCTCCAATTTACGCCTTATTGTTACTTCTTTCTCTACCATTTATTTACTTGTTAATGTTTCTTCTATTTAAACAACAAACAGTTAGCTGTTGGAACAAATCCAATCACGTTGGCAGCACCTGGCAAGGTTCCTGAGGATCATTTTGTTTTAGATATGGCTACAAGTGCAGTAGCATTGGGTAAAGTGAGTTTTCTTTATTTACTTTATGTTCTTTTATTTGAAAAATACCACAAATCATTTAAAATATTAACGTTGAAGATCTTTCCACAAACACTGATAAAGATAAATGCTAAGTGATGTCAATTTACAGTGATAAATTTGAATGATTCCCTTAGTTTTGTAACTCTTATAACCATTCCTAAATCATTAGATAATTTTATTTTTAAAGTCGAGTAAAAGAGTAATCTTCCTCAGGGTGTATGAAATATCACATCCTAGACAGTTACCTTTATAAAAACGTATAAAGTAATTATTCCTTGAAGATAGTATGATGATTCAATGAATGGTTATTTTTCTTCTTAAATAATCATCATCAGATTTATGACATGTTTTGTTGAAAACGCTGATGCTCAATGCTTACTAGTCTTGGAGTAGTTTGGAAGAAAGCTAGGCACAATCAAACCAAGATTTAACATCAGTCCATGGAGACATTGACTACTGGACTGAGAAACTTAGAAAGGTTTAGACTATCTGGCTGAGGTCTGAACGATGTCTTTCAGTCAATGATAGGAGATGCCTGATGACATTCATCCAGAAGATACAGGTGTTCATTAACAGTTGTCTACGCAAGACACTTCGGATCCGTTGGCCAGACAATATCAGCAACAAGCTACTGTGGGAGAGAACAAACCAGATTCCAGCAGAGGAAGAAATCAGGGAGAAGCTCTGGAAGTGGATAAGACACATATTGAGAATATCATCGAACTGCGTCACAAGGCAAGCCCTCACATGGAATCCTGAAGGTCGAAGGAGAAGAGAAAGACCAAAGAACACATTACGCCGAGAAATGGAGACAGAAATGAGAAGAATAAACGAAAATTGGATAGAAGTAGAAAGGAAGGCCCAGGACAGAGTGGGTTAGAGAATGCTGGTCGGCGGCTTATGCTCCACAGGGAGTAACAGGCGTAAGTAAGTAAGTAAGTAAGCGAAAGCAAGAGAGATGGAAAAGGCAGCGGCATTAGGTAACAGTAGACAGCTATTCAGACTCATTAAAGAAACCTGTATTAGGAACACAAATATCAGTGAAACCATCTCAGATAAAGATGGGCATATCATTCATTCTCAATCCAGGAGATTGGATCGATGGGCAGAACACTTTAGGGATCAGTTCAACTGGCCTTCAGCCACACTTCAGTTACCCACGATCCCCAGTCGTCCTGAATGGAAAATTGAGGTAAGTCCTCCAACTCTCTACGAGGCTGAAAAAGCTATAAGAAATCTAAAGCGAGGGAGAGCAGCAGGCCCTGACAGGTTTACTCCTGAGATTTTTAAGGATGGTGGTCCAGTACTAGCAACGAGATTGACTGAGGTCTTAGGTAGAATCTGGGAACTGGACGTAATTCCATCTGACTGGTCCCAATCACTGATTGTGCCAGTCTATAAGAAAGGACAAAAGTCCTCCTGTGACAATCACAGAGGGATCAGTTTGACTAATATAGTGTCTAAAATATTAGCTTCAATAATACTTAGGCGCCTAACCAAAGCTCGTGAAGAGCAGACTAGAGAAAACCAGGCTGGTTTTCGACCTGAACGTGGTTGCATAGACCAGATATTCACTCTACGTCAGGTCCTAGAACATAGACATACATTCAGACGTCCCACAATCGTAGTATTTCTTGACCTTAAGGCGGCATTTGACTCCGTTGATCGTGAGTTTCTATGGCAGTGTTTGTCACTGAAAGGAGTACCAAGGAAGTACATTAACCTCATAAAGGCTCTCTACTCGAACACAACTGGTCGAGTTAGAGCCTATGGCGAACTGTCATCAGAAGTGGTTACCTCAAGTGGTGTTCGTCAGGACTGTCCACTCTCCCCATTCTTGTTTAACTTTGTCGTTGACATGCTTTTAGAGATAACACTTTCATCATCTCAATCTCCAGGAGTTGAACTTTTACCAGGAGGCTCACTTGTAGACTTAGAATACGCCGACGATATAGTTTTATTTGGCGAAGACGCTGACAAAATGCAGAGTCTTCTGACCACCATAAGCAACAATGCAGGCATGTTCGGGATGCGATTCTCTCCCTCGAAGTGCAAAATGTTACTTCAGGATTGGGTTTCATCGACACCTGAACTAATGATAGGGA
This sequence comes from Schistosoma mansoni, assembly GCF_000237925.1. Classification (NCBI taxonomy): domain Eukaryota; kingdom Metazoa; phylum Platyhelminthes; class Trematoda; order Strigeidida; family Schistosomatidae; genus Schistosoma; species Schistosoma mansoni. Next base: position 5,214,876 of record NC_031495.1, read on the forward strand.
GTGAAGTAGTTGAGCGTGTCGACCGCTTCACTTATCTTGAAAGTCTCATCAGCCCTTGTGGTCTGGCGTGTGACGAAATCTCAGCACGAATACAGAAGGCTCGTCTAGCTTTCGCCAACTTGCGTCATTTATGGCGTAGGCGAGATATCCGTCTAGCAACCAAAGGACGGGTTTACTGTGCAGCAGTTCGTTCCGTCCTACTTTATGGCAGTGAAACATGGTCGATAAGAGTAGAGAACACTCGTAGGCTACTAGTATTCGATCATAGATGTCTTCGAAGCATTGCTCGTATATCCTGGGACCATCGAGTAAGTAATGCAGTTGTTAGGAAACGGCTACTAGGTAATGATGGCAAATCGATTGATGAAGTAGTGAAACTTCATCAGTTGAGATGGCTGGGACACGTGTTACGTATGCCCAACCACCGACTGCCCCGACGTGCAATGTTCCATGGTGTAGGAGTAGGCTGGAAGAAAGCTAGGGGTGGCCAGACCAAAACGTGGCAAAAATCCATGAAGTCACTAACAATTGGACTGGGACATGTTGGTAGGTGTAGACTACCTGGTTGGGATTCGCGAGATGATAGCAACCGATGGTTAGAGACCTTGAATGATATGGCTCAAAATCGTTTACAATGGCGAAGGTGCATCCACTCTTTGTGTTCTACCAAATTCTAACCTTTTGAATTCTTCATGTCTCTATCCTTTTTCTCTTTCCAAATTTATTTCACATTATTATTTCTCCTTGAATAACATCTTCAAACCCTAATCTTTGACATGATGCTTATACTCTTACTACTTCTACCATTATGGGATTTGAATCGACAATTGTATCTCTGTGCTAATTTGGTATGGCAACTCGAACTGATGTACGTACGTAAGAAGTTCTACGTTGTGACTGACTGATTGACTGAAGTAAGTCTAATGACATGACTTACAGTCGGCCACGACAAAGTGGATGGGTTCACTTTCTGTCTCACCTTAGATCTTGAGTTTTAAAATGACCTTATACATTTTATTCTGTGAATTCCTTCTGTATTCTGAAATCACCTTGTTTATGTTTAGTCTTTTCTACTACTACAGATACTGTTAATACTAATCTGAGATTTGTCTTGATAATTTCATTTTTCTATTCTGATATGGCCTGAGAATTTTAACTTATGTCCCAGTTTCTTCATCATTTATGACTGGATGATCAATAGTAATATCCGTAACTGTTTAATTAATATATATATTAGATATAATTTGATGCAACTTCTTGAATTAGTACCATTTCAACGACAATTAAATGTAAAGTGGTTCAGCAATCATTGTTAATTATATTTTAAAACTAAAAAACTACTTCATATTATCAAATTTATATTGGAAAATACTTAATGTTCACCTAAATATTGAGTTACAGGGTAACTAAGTACCACATGAACAAATGAATATTGGGACTTTTTTATATTTTCTATACACACGTTAGAATAATTAATATTACTGTATAGTAAGCATCTTTGTTTACTGTTGTTTAAACATTTTTTTAAAGATTGAAATGAGTCGAAGAAGAGGTATTGAAATACCTAAAGGATGGGGTGCTGATACTGACGGGAAAGTGAGTAAAATGATCCTATTTTTTGTGTTTTTCTTCATTAATTTAATACAACATTTTGTCATTAAAGCGTTCGTTTCATTTCATCTCTTTTTTTATTGAAACTTGCTTCTATTGTATACAATAAATAATGTTTTCGTGATTACAAAATACCAATAGGATAATTCATGTTCTATAATCGATTAATAGTCAGTGTACAACAACGTGAATTATTTGATACACAGAGCATGAAGTCACCAACTTCTAGTCTGAGCCATGTTGGCAGATGCAGACTACTTGGTTGGGGTCCGCACGACTATCGTAACCAATGGTTGGAGACTCTAAGTGGCATGGTTCAGAGTCGATCACAATGGCGTAGGTGTATACACTCCCTATCTTCCCTTAAACCTTGAGATTAAAATTGCTTCATATCTGTCTTCCTTCCTATACTATATCCTTATATACAACCTATCTTTTATATACTACCACTACTAAATTAACTACTTCTATGAATCTGGTGTTCATCTTGTTGTGCTGAGGAGGTATGACAACTTGGACCGATGCATAGATGTGCCTGGCCGTACAGTGTAGCTGACTGACTGACTATTTTCCGAGTATAATGTTTATAACTAGATAACACCACTATATGATTTACTCTCTTTATAAATCGCAGTAACGTAAGAATAACGATTGTAACCGAATATCTAAAATACTAACCCTATGGGAGGTAGTTAACTGTGTAGACAATTCCAAAAATTCTTCCACATCTAATATTCTGTATTATTTTCTTCTATGTAATCTCCAGCCCCGACTAAAACATTTCTGCATACGTATAATAAAGTAAATACATGCTAGTTTTTTTCAAATGACTAATAACATTGTTTTTGATTTTGAGCAACTGAAGAGAAGCAGAGAAATACAATGACTTTTTACCATACTCTTACGCAATTGTTATTAACGTTGCTTTGTGGCAGTGAAACATGGTCGATAAGAGTAGAGGATATTCGTAGGCTACTAGTATTCGATCATAGATGTCTTCGAAGCATTGCTCGTATATCCTGGGACCATCGAGTAAGTAATGCAGTTGTTAGGAAACGGCTACTAGGTAATGATGGCAAATCGATTGATGAAGTAGTGAAACTTCATCAGTTGAGATGGCTGGGACACGTGTTACGTATGCCCAACCACCGACTGCCCCGACGTGCAATGTTCCATGGTGTAGGAGTAGGCTGGAAGAAAGCTAGGGGTGGCCAGACCAAAACGTGGCAAAAATCCATGAAGTCACTAACAATTGGACTGGGACATGTTGGTAGGTGTAGACTACCTGGTTGGGATTCGCGAGATGATAGCAACCGATGGTTAGAGACCTTGAATGATATGGCTCAAAATCGTTTACAATGGCGAAGGTGCATCCACTCTTTGTGTTCTACCAAATTCTAACCTTTTGAATTCTTCATGTCTCTATCCTTTTTCTCTTTCCAAATTTATTTCACATTATTATTTCTCCTTGAATAACATCTTCAAACCCTAATCTTTGACATGATGCTTATACTCTTACTACTTCTACCATTATGGGATTTGAATCGACAACTTCATCTCTGTGCTAATTTGGTATGGCAACTCGAACTGATGTACGTACGTAAGAAGTTCTACGTTGTGACTGACTGATTGACTGAAGTAAGTCTAATGACATGACTTACAGTCGGCCACGACAAAGTGGATGGGTTCACTTTCTGTCTCACCTTAGATCTTGAGTTTTAAAATGACCTTATACATTTTACTCTGTGAATTCCTTCTGTATTCTGAAATCACCTTGTTTATGTTTAGTCTTTTCTACTACTACAGATACTGTTAATACTAATCTGAGATTTGTCTTGATAATTTCATTTTTCTATTCTGATATGGCCTGAGAATTTTAACTTATGTCCCAGTTTCTTCATCATTTATGACTGGATGATCAATAGTAATATCCGTAACTGTTTAATTAATATATATATTAGATATAATTTGATGCAACTTCTTGAATTAGTACCATTTCAACGACAATTAAATGTAAAGTGGTTCAGCAATCATTGTTAATTATATTTTAAAACTAAAAAACTACTT
>NC_031495.1:5218753-5264451 GCF_000237925.1 Schistosoma mansoni
TCCTATTTTTACTATTTGAACATATAAGAACGTTTAAAATGTTAGCTTCATGTGTTTTGCTTCTTTTGTGAGGGCGAGTGTGACATGAAGCTGAATTTCCTTGACGTTACACTAAGCAGGCTAAGTGATGGCTCGTTAAGTAGAAGCGTGTATAGAAAAAGACCCTCTGCCTGCCAATACACTCACTTCTATAGCTTTACACCTATCCAATATAAGAGAAACTTGGTTAGATGCCTCACTAGTAGAGCAAATAAGATCTGTTCTGTTGATACTTTAAGTCAGGAACTGCAATTTATCTATAACTCACTGACTGAGATCGGCTACCCTGCTGCGTTCATCAAAAAGTACATGTATGATACAAGGAAGAAGTCGGAGATTTAAACTGTTCGTAAGAAGCCTCTATACATGAAATTACCATTCAACGGGGATGTAGCTAGTGAAACTCTGAAAGATAGGTTAACAAAAGTAATTAGTAGAACTTTCTACGCAGCCTATCTAGCATTGAATTTCTCGAATCGACCAGTGATGTCTACTCAAACGAAGGATAAGTTACCTGAGTTGGCCTCCTACATGTGCATTTATAAGTTCAGCTGCTCCTGTGGAGATAGCTATATCGGGTGTACTACTAGGCAACTTAACCAACGAATGAGTTAACATCTACCAGCATGGTTTGGAAAGAGCCAAATAAAAACAATACGCAGTTCTATCTTGGCACATCTAATTGATAGTGGTCATATTGTCGATAAACTGAAGTCATTTCAAGTGATCTATCGTATACCTCCATCGTTTCCCAACGGAGTTCGCTCCCGTCTACTTCATATAGCAGAAGCCATAGGAATTCGTACATTCCATCCCAATTTATGTGTGCAGAAGAAATTCGTAACCCCCCTATCCCTTCCATGGCCGGACATAATTTAATAAATGACATTATTATTATTTGTAAAATTTTATTTTTATTATCTTAATTTGGTTATCATATTTTGTAATTTTCTACCTACTTTCGTTTGTATTCTTCACTATCTATTTACTTACATACTTCGTATTACGTAATGATTTTAATGTTTTGTGATTACTATTCCAGTCTATTTACCCACATTTGACCTCTTAATTCTTATGTTTAATTATTGATAAGACTTTTGTTATTGTAATTTACTATTCTTACTACTATCAGTACACCTGTCTTCCCACTATCAACTTGTACTTTTAACTATTATTATGCTTGGTAACGTATTCTATTTCATTGTGATTATTATTGACTCAAATAGCCTTGATTGGTCTAACATTTTCATATAAATATTCATGTATATTAGAGTAAAGCCTGATGACGATCTAATTGAAAGCAATTGTTCGCTTACATATGTTGTTCTAATTTTCACAATGGGAATCTTTAATATTCTAGGTTAACTTTTCTGTAGAGATGAAACAGTCAGAACAGAAATACTGTATATTTTACTTTTGTTGTATGAACCTCAAAAAGATTCATCACCCAAAATAGAGAACCAGATTAACACTAGAGTATACTTTATTCAATACAATTACAAGCAGTCACACAGACTGAGCCCAGTGTAGAAATAATAACAGGAAAGGAAATCACATTTAATAGTCCTTAGTCTGTGACTGTTTGTCCACACTTAACGACCAACCATACTTTACTTTCAGTACCATACATCAATTGGTCAACAATTGACACACAAACGATTTCAATAGTGTAATAAGAATATGAAGATTATCAGAACTATGTGATATATTAGCGCAATACATTTCGAACAATCTGATCACATATACTTGTTAAGAAAAATCATACATAAAAATAAAAGGTCAACTAGACTGGAAATGGGGGTTAAGATGAGACAAGGACAATAATAATAATAATAATGTGAAAACAATTTGAAACCTAATCACTCTGGCTAATAAGCTAATATTACCAGGGGGGTTTGAATTTTCGTATGTCTAAGGCTTCAATAAACCTTAGCATACGCCCTTTTACATTTTTATACAACACCACAAAAGTCGAGTTTAGATCAATCTTATGGCCTGTTTCGATTATATATTTGGCAATAAAGGATGATGGATGTTTATCCTCAACTCTTATCGGATCATTGGTTTCTATTTGTTTCTGCAACCATTTTGGTACATGTTCACACACCCTAACAAACGATTGTCGTACTTATTTAATGAGATTATCTCGAATAAGCATCACACTGAAGTAAATCAATGTTATGGTAAATAAAATAGCACACTGGAAGCAAACACCATGTAGTTATCTTATTGAATTTAAAACGACAGTAATGCTGAGCATAAACAAGCAATGTGCTGAAAACATAATTTCGCCTTTTTATCCTGTCATATCAGTAGACTCTATCGTACTCTACGAATGCTTGAAAAGATCGGAATGTACATTATTACGGGATGATAACGTCATTTTATCTTCACGTTAATACTGTGAAAACTATGAGAAATCGTTAATAAAAATATAAATAACTAGAGAACTGATTCAAACAAAAATAAATTTAATCTCTTGAATGGACGAGATTTTATAATAGAACCAAATATAAACCCTGGATAGAACTTGTAAACCTCGTAAAACGATTGATTCTTAATTTTGATGGCTTATTCATTCATTCGTTAATATAAGACATCAAAAGGCAAAGTTCCTTTCTAGAAGGTTATGAAGCTTCGTTTTATATCGCTTACTTTTAGCAAAAACAAAATTCAATGTCATTTTATTTTATCGTACTAACCACATTATTTGGCTTTTTTATTTAAACACATTATTTCCCTTCAAATAAAGTATAATAAGAATACACTTGATATTGTTTGTTTGAATCTTCCCATTGATGTTTAGGACTGCAATTAATCAGTCTCTTATTGGTATATGTGCATACTGTGCGTATTGCCTCCATATAGCCTTAATTCGCAAGCATTATAAGCAAAGATGGATAGTGGCCAGCAGTGGAATCCAGTTTGACGCGCGTTTCGTCCTATTCGAGACTCGTCAGTTGGATGTACCTGCACCAGGACTCAGTATCTGAGGGGATAACGCGATGGCGTTGGAATCGGAAGGTACTGGATTCGAGTCCCAGAGTGAACATCAACTCTCAGATGCAGGTACATCCAGTTGACGAGTCCAAAATAGAACGAAACACACGTTCTGGATTCCACTGCTAGCCATTACCCATCTTTGCTTATATAATAAGAATAGTTTAGTACTAATAAGTATAACTTCCTACATGTAACCTACATGTAAAATAGTCAGTTTTCTGTATTCTGAATTCATCTTTTTATTTTCATGGTTTTTCATTTATGTACATGCCTTTTTTGTTTGAAATTCTTTAGACATCTGTTGATCCAAATTTAGTTATGACAAAAGGTGGATTAATGCCACTTGGTGGCGAAGAAGAAAATAGTATGTTAACTAATAATCGTTTATTTGTATTTGATCTGAAATTTCTTCTTTTCTACGGAAATTGTACTAGTCTTATAAGCATGAGCACAAGACTATAAGAATAATTGTATCTGGAATAAAATAGAAGAGTTGTGCTAAGCAATAGGATCCAGCATATTCGTTCCGTCTCGGATATACAACAGACATCGATATGAAAACTTTTTAAAGACATAGGCAAGCCTATCTGTTTTCCGATCTGCATTAGAGTGCGAAAATTGAAGGAGGCCAGTTTGAATGGCATACGTGATTTTAGAAAAACTGTTTCAGTATTCGTAGTCGATGTGTCTATTTATATATGCTATATAATAATTAATGTATCGATAGAGTGACACGAAAGAATTAATGATTATCAGAGCAAGACGAAGCATTGTTCAATAAAGTCATTTACTATTGGTTTGATTCAACTAAAGAGCTATTCTAAGCTTTTTCACCAACGTCTATCAGACAATCATAAACAAGAATCGGAAAGATTTTTTAAAAATGTGATTAATCATCGATAATAATAGTATAAATGTATACCAGATTCATTCAAAAGTGTAGAATGCTTTCTAGGATCTAAGGTCCTTTGTTACATCCTTGTGACCATTTATCAACGAGACAATTATAAGAATCTCAAAGTAATTTATATAGTATTAAAATGAGTAGTCAAAAGTGTTACTAATGTGTCATTTCATCGAAGACTAACTGTATTTGTTTCCAAATTATGTAAAACATTTCAAAAATTAAAATAAAATCAGTATCGTGTGAGGTGATCCGTGATTTAATTCAACTACTATACCAGTTTCAAACATCTGATCAGCCCAACTAGATAGCAGAAGACAGTAACATTGTGTAAGGAGTTGTGTTGGGGAATGTCCAATTCTGATAGTGATACTCGAGCTTCCTATAAATGAGCCCAACCGGCTACATGAGTGAGAAGACCCAAAGTAAAAAGGAAATTGATTGATTAATCAAGTAGGGAACGTCTCTTAGGTAATTATGCCACCAATATTATATGTCTCATTTCTCAGAAATGTAAGCCATTTTTCTGGACAATCACGTCCAACTTTCATTTAGCCAATTTATGATTGGACCAATGTATCAATTTGGATACCTGGAAACGGTTGTCTAAATGTTACTTTTAGAATGGATAAAAAATAGTTCTTTGAAAGTAATAATACTATATGACCAACACAGAAAAGACTATTCTCGAAAATGCATCTATTTTGATCATTTTATCTTAATAGAAAAAATGACTCCTATTAAAAAAAAACTCGATTTCGTCCTTAATATATTTTTTTACTGTTCTTAACAAGGTGGATATAAAGGATATGGCTTAGGGATGCTTGTTGAAATATTATGCGGCATCATTGCAGATGCTGCATTTGGACCAAATATTCGTCGGTGGTTGTCAACTGATAAACCGGCTAATCTGGTAAGTCCATGCAGAAATGAAATTTCAAAGTTGTATTGCTTGTTTTGGTTGTTGCTAACTACTGGTAGTTATCAGTACAAGGTTGTGATGGTTAATCAGCTACTAAGAATATTCGAAAATAAGACCATTTCATGTGCTTATTATCAACCATGTTATAGCGAGCCTTCATAAAACAGATAGGTAAATATTTCACCATTCTTAACTAGATGTTCATCAAATTATTAAGGACCTAAAACTTTCTAAATCAGACAGAATTACCTGAATTTAGTATTCTGATACATTTTTTTTGTCAGTATGAGATTTTGGAAATTGTTGAATTTCATTAAAATTATGAATCAATCAATGCTAGACCACCATTGGAAACCCGGAAGCACCAGACGGCCATTTCGTCTTAGTACGACAATCCTTTGCAATGCACATCCTCAATCCCACACGCAAGGTTCAAAACCAGGGCATTCGGTCTGGCGCATGAACGCTTAACCTCTAAACAACTGAGCTGTTATTCAACGGTGTTAATGTGTAACTTCAAGCAATCCTTAACATTGCACGGTTGTCTTTTATCAAATTAATCGAGTAATCGAAATTAAGAGCAGGCGATAGTCTAATTAATAGATGATATTGGATTATATTTGAGCCACATTACAAACTGAATGAATTAGACAACATGAGCAGTGAATACTGATCTAGTGATTTGATGGATGAATGTTTACCAGGAGACTTAAAAATCTTGTACCAGATCCTGTGTGTATACATGGATGAGCATTGTTAAAGAGTCTTCGGTATATTTGAACTAAGTAATTTGTAACTATTTTTGGTTTTTATTGATTTTCTAGAGAACTTCAATTTATGACGAAGGCTCTATTTAAAGAGAACTAGTTTAAATAGGCAAGCTGAACAACAAGCAATAAATTAACCCATCTCTTGATGATTCAATGTAAGTTTGGAATAAGCATGAATCATTATATCATATAATGATGATTAAAGAATTAAGGGATAGCATCTCATTGATATATAACTTCCCAGTAATAAGTGTATACTCTATGGAATATGAATTTATGCATTTTAAACTAAAGTTGTATACCTCACTGATGAAGTTAAAGAGAGAACTATAGGTATATTTTTTTAAAGAGAGAATCGGGTAAGTAATGTATTAAGCTACGTTAGACTGGATCATTTATTCATATACTCTTACTTTAATTTTATATGAATTTTTTCTTGAATTTAATTATTTCTCCTTGTCAACTACTAGTATTCAGTACTTTTAAAGGAAATATGTGTACTTTATACACTTTATTAAATCTCTGAAAATCTGAATATTTAGCAAATAAATCCTGAATTCTAAATTGCCTCCAAATGCCCTGGTACGGTCGAGAGTGGGGAGAGTCCACTCTCCCTCTCCAAATGCTCTCATATGGCCACTCGTATATAGCCTCTGTCAGTAAAGTCCTACTCACTGCCTTCTCGTGGCGGGGGTCTTGTTTACGAAATTGAGAGGACGAAAAGCGAATGTCCGGCGCCTTAACCGGGTTGGTGGACAAGGCGAGTCCACCTAGGGGAGTTGGAAAACCCTCATTCCAAACCAATGATGCACATGGGCTGGCTCCAGTATCCGGAGGGAACAAATGGCGTATGAATCAATTGTTGGTCACCGGATACCATGGGACTGCATCTCCTCACGATGCTCCACTGCCTTGTGGATTAGTCCTTTAGGTCAAAGGCTCCGGGTGTGGCCTGTTAAGTAAACCACCTGCTTCAGTTTGGGCACCCGAACAGTATCACAGCCCTCACACAAATCTCATTTGATTTGTGTGGCGCATATGTATCTGGTGCTTCCTTGTACCAATATTTATGTGTTTAAATAAAATAAAATAAAAGTAAAGAATTCTAAATTTAATCCATATATATTGGTTGTTTGAATATCTTCCTCGGCGTTTACGACTGCAACTGATCAGTCACTTTTTGGCATATGTACAACCTGTACAGATTGACTTGATATTACCATTAAGTCACAAGATTTTATAAGAAAAGGTGGACGGTAGCTAGCAGTGGAATCCAGGACACGAGTCACATCCTGCTTGGGACTTGTTAGCTGGGTGTATCTGGATCTTAGAGTTGATGTTCACTTCGGAGCTAGAACTCACCACCGTTCGCTTCGAATGCCATCATGTCATCCACTTAGCTAATGAGTTCAGATAACAACTAGTTTGTTTACTGGGGTAAATTTCAATTCTAACGCATATATATTGTTTGTTTGGATCTTCCCATTGATGTTAAGGACTGTCTAAATTCATTTTAATGATTTTATTAAAAATTATTCAATTTTATTTACATATGGTTTTTGGACTTTTTTCTTCATAAAATTATTTACTATTATACCAGAGTGTTTTTATCATTTTTTTTTGTTTGAAAATAAATACTTTAGGGTCAATCATTCCTAGCCATCGATCCCAAAGCTTTTGCTCCAGGATTTGAACAACGATTATCAGAATATGTCAATATTATGCGTAATTTACCACCAGTAAGTTTCATGTGTACATAAACGTCTTTTATAGAAAATATGTTTTTAATTTTGTCAAGAACTCATGTCATTGGAAATGTATATTCGGATAAACATTTGATTGAAATACGATAAACAGAAGTCAACATTAAATTTACTTGATATTGTTTGCTTAAATCTTCCCACTGATGTTTAGGACTGCAATTGATCAGTCGCCTGTTGGTATATGTGCATATTGCGCGTATTGCCTCGATATTGCTTTAAGTCACAAGGATGTTAAGAAAAAAATGGTTGATGGCTAGTAGTGGAATCTAGGACACCCGTTCCGTCCTATTTGAAACTCGTTGCCTGAATGTACCCACATCCCTAGAGTTGATGTTCACTCAGGGACTCGAACCCAGTACCATTCGCTCCAAACACCTTCGCGTTATATGTTTATAAACTTATATACTTAGAGTCCTGATAGCCGCTTGCTTGTGCAATGGGGTATTGTTTGCTTTAAAGAACCCTATTGTACAGGCAAGTGGCTATCAGGACTCAGTAGCTAAGCTGATAACGCGAATGAATTTGAAGCGAACAGAATTGATTCCAAGTCCCGGAGTAAACATAAACTGTGGGATGCAGGTAAATCCAGATGAAGCGCCCCAAGTAGGACGAAACGCGCGTCCTGGATTCCAATGTTAGCCACCATCCGTCTTTGCTTAGAAATCAACATTGTTCATAATAAAGGTTTCGTAAAATAGGATAAAACTAATTAAATAGAAGTAAAAATAAATAAAATCATAGTATATATAGTCTCTAGTATTCTAAGCGTAAATATTGTTTTTCTATTATTCATACATTTTATAATTGACACACTGGAACTGCTAGTGGATTTCTATAGACTTCATGAAGATTAGTACTGTTAAGTGTTTCGTAACTATGATCGACCATAAATAAATACTTATCTCTATGGGCAACGTAGCCAGGGGTTGGCAAAGCAAGGGCGTCATTCCTACAGTTGAAGAACATATGGAACTCAAAACAACTGTCAGCAAACATCATAGTTTGAATTTTCAATATGAATGTCAAGATAGTTCCACTATAAGGATCTGAAACGTGGGGAACTACTACAACCATCATCAAAAAGGTACAAGTATTTAGAAAAAATTGTCTACACAATATCCTGAATGTCGATTGGGCGGATGCCATCAGCAACAATCTACTGTGGGAGAGAACTTACCTGTTTCCATCTGAAGAGGAAATCAGGAAAAGACGATGGAGATGGGTAGGATATACACAGCGGAAATCAAACTGCATCACGAGGCAAGCCCTAACTTAAGACTCTAGAAGCAAAGGGAAAAGAGGTAGACCAAAGAACACATTGCTCAGGGAAATGGAGGCAGACATCAAAAGCATCAATAGCGCTTGAAAACGTCTGGGAACGAGAGCTCAAGACAAAATTAGTTGGGGAATCCTGGTAGGAGCCCTATGCTCTACTAAGGGTAACAGGCATAAGTAAGTAATGTGCAACGTAGACAACCACTGGGCAAGTCAGAAGTTAGTTAGAGGTACCCAAAACAAGATAGAACATTATTCTGTGAAATTGCTAATTACTGGTCTGATAGGTTTTAAAGAGATCCACGCTTTCTGCTTAGTATTATCTATAATTTGTGGACGAACACATTAGTAGTATAACATAAAATAAATTATTATTCAGTAGATCCATTCACTCTTTATTCTATTTTGTATACTGAATGTGGATATCATTTTACACTTTTCATATCCGAATTAAACCCATTTTTTTCTAATCTTGTTCTCTGTGAGGTGAGTACAAGTATTCATAGCTCAAGTGAATAATTTGGGCAATGTTCAGTTCTCTATCATATGAATCGAAACATTAGATTTTCCATCAAGTAAAATCTATGCTAATAAGAAACCCTTATTAGTAACTGTATAAATGCTATACCTATTGAACAAGTTAGCACCTATATGTAAACATAGTGTAAGCTTAGTGAATTACGCATTAGAATCTAAAATGAAAGATAGTAGGTCCAAGTCTGAGCGTGGATACCAACTATGAGATGGATCTAGCTGATAAGTCTCAAATAAGACGAAATACCTCCTCTGGATTATACCGCCTGTCACAATCCATATATTCCATGGAATTCATAATACCTCACTTATGTTTAAGGCTTGACATCGTAATATAATTAGTCTTAAAATATTTAAGTACCAACTATACTTTATTATAAAACAGTTAAATACTTGATCAATATGTGAACATGGACTTCTAATCAATTTTTTAAGTGAAATACTATTCAATCTTGGTGGCTATAGTGAATCAGTTCATGTGTTTCTTCGTTATATTTAAGGTCAAATTCAGAAAATATATGGATTAGTAAAACAAATAATGCAGTACACGTACACTACAAACAACCATATATATATATATATATTCCATTGGCTAAATTATTTCTGAAATATCTCCAATAATTCAGGAACTAAGAAGTATTGTTCATATCAAAGAGTTATCGGCATTTTATGACTAAATGAGTTTCATTGTGATTATGAACCGAGCAATGTTAGACCACCATTTTCGGAGTTCTAGTGAGAAACTGTGACTAGTGGAGTTAACTGTGTGGGGTGAGGCAGTTACCCATTTATGACAGTGAAAGATGTTCGTGCAATATTGTGGATCGATTGAAGATGGACGTTAACACTGTTGAATAACAGGTCAGTGATTTAGAGGTTAAGCGATCACGTGCCAGACCGAATGTCCTGGGTTTGAACTTCACGTGCGGAATCGTGGATGGGCATTGCAAAGGATTGTCGTACTAAGACGAAACGGCCGTCCAATGCCTCTGGGTTTCTAGTGGTGGTATAATATTGGCCAGTTTGTAATCTCAATAAAACATATTTTACACAAGGTTCGAAGAATATATAAAATTTGTCGAAGTTAGTATTACTAAAAGGTCACGAATCATAGGTGTTTAAAGATGCTATTAGACAGATGAAATTCAAAACTATTCAGTTAATTAAAGATTTTGGCATAGAGCATTATATATTATTTACCATTGTTTAGAATCTGACTCAGATTTGAATTTACGATACCCGTTAGATCTACCCGAAGTTAATAAGTGCTTGGAATTGTGTTTACGAACCACATTATTTGCATTTTGAGGAGACCTTTACAGACAGAAAGAAGGTGTAGCAATGTGTTCATCAGTTTCTCTGATTGTAGTGAAGTTATTCATGCATTCCTTAGAAACTTCAAGACAATTGAATGTGAGGTTGAAAGAACATAAACAATATTTGAAAATGTTCTCAAATCTTCGGTTGCTTTGGAGAAACTTGAGAATAGGTAAGTGATAGCGTTACATGCGTTGAAAAAAGGACACAAGATCAATTTTGAAGGGGCCAAAATACTTCAGAAAGGTTTTAGCACACATAGAGATTGACATCAGAAGCGCTGTGTATATGGGCGAATAAGAACAGTCTGAGCAGAAAGGATGGTGTTCAACTAGCAACTACCTGACGAATATTAGCTAACAAATAATTGGATCCTATCTCTATCCAATCTGTTTATTTCGCATTCATCGTTATTCTGACTGAAATCAATGTGGGTTATTTTAGCAATACGATTATGTCCAGTACTTCCAGGTTTTCCCTGTCGGTCTAGCTTTAATTGACTCATGAATTCAACTGCTAAATTATGTATTTAATGGTTCTCATTTTACATACACATGAGTTATCCAGAAACAATTTCTCTTTCATATTAAAACAAATTTACCACGTAATATCAACTACGTTATGATTGACTGACTGACGGAAATGATGTGAATTCTTTATCATAAAGGAAAACAAGACACCATTTTAAAGTTAACTGAATAACACGTTGGTGTTCAAATACTAGAATAAATATTAACTCTGGAGTGCGTTTACATTCAGCCGAAGAATTCTGAATAAGACGAAAAATCCGTCCTGAGTTTCACTACTAGCCACATTTCATTTATTCTATATAAACTTGATTCATAATGATTATATTGAAAGAATTTACACTGAATGAATGTATATCAACTAAGATTATAATTATAAAAATGCTGAAAAAAACATCTTTTTAAATTCATATGATTGTTTTGTTTCTATAAAACTACTTAAAATTACCAGGTTGATAATCAGAAACCTGTGATAGTTCCTGGAGATTTTGAAAGAGAGCATATGACAGAATGCGATGAACTTGGTGGTATCCCATATCCTCCAGTATTGATTGAGAGCTTAGTAAGTTTGTCGAATATCAAAATAATAATTACTATTTTCATTATTATTACTAATTCAGTATATGATGTTTATTGTAATGATGATTCCATTAAACGTGACTACTATTACTGTGGTGGTAGGTATAAATCTTGACAATTCTTTTAATCTACATCACTGGCCGATATGGTTCAAACGACAATTGAAAAGTACGAAGTAAAGGACTCCTCGTCAGTGAGTGTTGAGGACCTCCACTATGAGTCAAAGTCATATCTCTCGGAAAGAGCTTAAAATGTAAACAGATAAGCCGGAGTTCCGAAGTTTTCATTCCCAACTTGAACCAGCCTATGATACTGCCCAACTATCATCTAATGACAGTGGTCGGTAACTGTCTTACTCTCGACATGATTAAACTTCATTAGTCACAGTTTCTTACTAGAGCTCTGGGAATCACAGTGAGAAGCTTTACATAGTGCTTTCGAGTATTCATATTTTTCAATTCAGTCTTTCAGAAGTTCAATTCGGTAGGCGTTATAAAAATCTTGACAGATTATAGCAGAAACTCATTAATTTCTTCCATTATCAATCTTTACATGGTAAAACAATCCTGCTTTATCGTTTAGAAAAACTCTAAGATAGTTTAGTGAGAAAACGTTCCTTCACTAGGGCACATTAATTTCCAAAACAAGCGTTTCCCAATCTATTCCATTTTATTCTTTTGAAAGTAATTAATACATACTGGCACTTGAAATGTGATTTTTATCGTAAATGACATCTCAAGTTATCAAATTGGACTGAGCCATGCTGGTAGGTGTAGACTACCTGGTTGGGATGAGCGAGATGATAGCAATCGGTGGTTAGTGACCTTGAATGACATGGCTCAAAATCGTTTACAATGGCGAAGGTGCATCCACTCTTTGTGTTCTCCCAAATTCTAATCTTCTGAATTCTTTATGTCCCTATCCTTTTTCTCCTTTCAAATTTATTTCACTGTATTATACTCCTTCAATAACATCTTAAAACCCTAATCTTTCACATAATGCTTATACTCTTACTACTTCTACCACTATGGGATTTGAATCGGCAACTGCATCTCTGTGTTAATGTGGTATGGCAACTTGAAATGATGTACGTACGTACGAAGTTCTACCTTGTAACTGACTGAATGACTGATATATCTCATTTATCCAGTGCAATTCAGCGTACTAAGCTCTGATTCATACTTTTAGTTTGAAGCTAGAAATACTCGAAGCCTGTTCATTTTGAAGTATGTTGGAAACGGTTAGAACCCAAGAATTATTATTCAAGTCAAGTTAAATGTTTCAACTTCTACTACACTAATTTCGTTTCCGAACTATTCACAAGGAGGATAATTTATTTTCTATGATATTCTACATTCTGATTGTCAATTTATAAAATTAAGTAATCAGCAATCTTTAATAAGTTTATAGGTATCTATATGTAGTGTAGCAAACATTATGACACTGTAACGATATTATAAATCATACTTTAAATAATATAAATTACTCAACTAATTTAAAAAGAAAGTTGACAGTCAATTTCAAGTATAGCCAATAACATTCGATCAGCACTAAGAAGGACTTGACACGCATAACATTGATCACCACCCAGTGATCAATCAATTGTGATTACATCTCAGTCCTACAGGAGGTCGGTCGCGGCCCGAATAGCTCAGTGGTAACGTTTCTGACTGTGAAACTGAGTGACACGGGATCGAGTCCGTCAGGGAGCACCAGTTCCCTCAAAAATACAGGTACACCATACTGACGAGTGACGAGTGGCACGAAACCCGGGTCCAGGGTTTCCTGTTGACCACCTCCAACCACCATCTTATAGTCAATATTCCCATTGTTATTGTACTTATCAGATCGAAAATCACGGAAACTGACCTAATTTTTTTAATTGAAAGTCTGAACTGCCACCAAAACTTTATATATTAAGATATCGTAAAACACTATACAACAGGATTCATTTTTTTCGCTTCACAGATAGATATTCATTTTGACCATTATCTCTAATAGACTAATGATTCTAACCATTTAGATACTTTTATAGAGTAATGTATCTCATCCAGTGGGTGTTGCTGAACTTAAACGTTAGGGTTCTAAGTACAAGTGGTATATAGGCTGATGATACAATAACCTTTTGTTGATTAAATTGATTAGAATATGTGTTACCCTTTCACAGTCACTACCTACCCCAACAGATAATGCTGACTAGCACGATAGGTGGTAGAAAGAATACTACAGTCTGCCAAATCAAGATATAGGCTTCAGTCTATGAAAAAATTATATATTGAACTGAGTCATACCGATAGATTTACAGACTTCCTAGTTGAAATACTGCAGATAATTATAGTTTATCATTTGAGACGTTAACTGGCATGATCCGAAATCCTTTGCGATGGTCAAATTGTCTTTACTCTTAATTTTCTGCTAAACCTTAAACTTGATATTTTTCATACCTTCAGTTGTTCCTTTCAAACTCATATATAAGGTTAAATTCTATATAAAGATAGCTAAAATTAAAAGTGAACAAGAATTGTTTCTATACAACAAATACAATTGAAAGATGATTGGTTGCTTTGTGACTTTTGTTTTCAAGCTTGTTGAATAATTTTTATTGATTAATAGATCATTATACAGCTGTCTTGAAACAAAATTATCATGCTTTCGGTCTAGAAATTAACTATATTAAAGCCCTGGTACGGCCGAGAGTGGGGAGAGTCCACTCTCCCTCTCCAAATGCTCTCACATGACCACGTGTATATAGCCTCTGTCAGGGAAGTCCTACTCACTACCTTCTCGTGGCACTACTGTTGTTTACGAAATTGAGATGACGAAAAGCAAATGTCCGGCGCTTTAAACGGGTTGGTGAACACGGAGGATCCACCTAGGGGAGTTGGAAAACCCTCATTCCAAATCAATGGTGCACATGGGCTCCAGTATCCGGAGGGAACAAATGGCGTATGAATCAATCGTTGATCACCGGATACCATGGGACTGCATCTCCTCACGATGCTCCACTGCCTTGTGGATCGGACCTTTAGGCCGAAGGCTCCGAATGTGTGGCTCCCTAAGAAAACCACCTGATCTGTTTTGGGCACCTGGGCAGTATCACAGCCCTCACACAAATCAAATGAGATTTGTGTGGCGCATATATATCTGGTGCCTACTTGTACCAATATTTATGTGTTTCAATAAATAAATAATCAATTTCTTGTTTTCAGAGTGCCATTTTCTTTATTACATCAATGGTCTATGTAAACTTTTAGATTACTTCATTTTCACATGTTCGTTATATTTTAATGATTCTTTCCATCACAGATTTATTTTTACCAACTAATTATATTGGTTGATTATATAATTTATCATAGTTGAAAGCGTGAGTCAATTGAAGCTAGACCACCATGGAAAACCTGGAAACACTGGACGGCCGCTTCGTCCTATTATGGGACTCCTCAGTAGTGCGCATCCACGAACCCGCTCTCGCGAGATTCGAACCCAAGACCTACCACTCTCGAGCCGAAGCCCTTAACCGATAGACCACTGAGCCGGCATCCAACGGTGTTAATGTCTAACTTCAACTGATCCACGAAGTTGAGCAACCATTCACCAATTGTCATTACAGATACTGTAATCAATATTATCATCTTTTCTTTATCTATATTTTGAAGAAGCAAAATACAACTACACAGAAATTCATGTATAACTATAACAATGTTATCTTAAAGCTTGTCAGGTTTATATATATATATTGTAGAGATAGAACTGACTATAGAATTGTGCGTTTAAAAATGGTAGATATTTCACTGTTTTTAAGCCTTCCATTTATTTTTTAGATATTTGTAGTTAAACTATTTGTAGTAAGGGAATTTGTTGCAATATCTTAAAATTTTATAGTGAGATTCCTTTCTTTAATAAAACATATATAGTATTGGATAGAAGTATTATCTGATTTAAATGGATCAGCCAGAATCAGCATAGAATCTGGGATATGCATGTGGCTGTCTGATAAGGAGAATGACAAATAAAGACAGACTGCTGAAATACATCGTATCATATATCCTCTTGGAAAAACCAGTTACAATGGGTGTATAATTCAACAAGTTCACCACCATATATCGGAACATCATCCGCTTTGGTTAAGCGAAGGATAGTTAGGGATGATTAAGAGTTCTGTTCTCTCCCATTTTGTGGACACAGGATATTATGATGACTTCAATAAATCTTTGAGAGTTATCTGTCATTTTCCACATGGTTTATGAGTTCATCTTTCAAATACTATCAAAGTTATTAGAATCTATATTCATTAACATAATCTTTGTACTAAAAAGAAGTTTGTATAACTATTCTCTCAACCCTAACCATTGATTCCTTGACGGGATTTTAGCTAAACTCTTATTAATCCCATTCTTTAATAAGATATTCAAAAATATTGCTTTTTCATAGTTGAAATCATGAGTCAGTTGAAACTAGACCACCATGGAAAACCTGGAAGCACTGGACGGCCGTTTCGTCCTATTGTTAGACTCCTCTGTTATGAGATATCAGATCACTGAAGACAAGTGGTGAACGGTTGCTGAACTTCGTGGATTGGTTGAAGTTAGACACTAACACCATCGGATGCCGGCTCAGTGGTCTAGTGGTTAAGTGCTCTGGCGGGAGACTGGTAGGTCCTGGGTTTGAATCTCGCGAGTCGGGATCGTGGATACGCACTGCCAATGAGTCCCATAATAGGACGAAACGGCCGTCCATTTCTTCTAGGTTTCCCATGGTGGTCTAGCTTCAATTGACTCATGATTTCAACTATGAAAATACTGAAATCTCTAAAAAGAACCCCTCTGAATATTGCTTTTATTTCTCTACTTTCCATCCTAAGATATTTTCAATATCCATTTCTTGATTTTTATATAATTATCATAACATCGGCCTTTTGTCAAAGCATGTCATTAATTCTCTTATTAATTATTATGCAATCTACTAACTGTTTTAATCATCTACTTTCAATTCATACAAATAATTACTTTGATCATAATGATTCTTCTTACGAATACTACTCAATTGACCATTTAATATTACTTTTTTTAAAAATCATTTTGAAATTATATAATTATTATGTTAAACCACTTACTTACTTACTTACGCCAGTTACCTCCGATGGAGGATAGGCCACCAACCAGCATTCTACAACCCACTCTGTCCTAGGCCTTCCTTTCTGGTTCTATCCAATTTTTCTTCATTCTTCTCATGTGTGTCTCCATTTCTCGGCGTAATGTGTTCTTTAGTCTTCCTCTTCTCCTTTGACCTTCAGGATTCCATGTGAGGGCTTGTCTTGTGACACAATTGGGTGATTTCCTCAAAGTGTGCCCAATCCACTTCCAGAGCCTCTTCCTGATTTCTTCCTCCGCTGGATGGAATCTGGTTTGTTGTCTCCCACAGTAGTTTGTTGCTGATAGTGTCTGGCCATAGGATCCGAAGTATCTTGCGTAGGCAACTGTTAATAAACACATGTATCTTCTGGATGATGGCTTTCGTATTTCTCCAGGTTTCCGCTCCATACGGTAGAACTGTCCTGACATTTGTACTGAAAATTCTGATCTTGGTGTTGTTTGACAATTGTTTTGAGTTTCAGATGTTCTTCAGTTGTAAATATGCTGCTCTTGCTTTGCCGATCCGCGCCTTCACATCTGCATCAGATCTACTGTGCTCATAATAATAATGATAATAATATATTCTGAAAATAATATTTACAGAATTCACACCAGTTTACAGGCATGATCAGATTGTTATAAAAATCAACATTTAATGTAGAGAACAAACATGAAATATAAGAAAGTTTTATGCTTGCTGGTTTAGTAATTGATAAATAGTTTAAATATGGCATATATCACGGCAAGCCAATGCAACACCAGGGAACTTGTCATTTTTCTATTAAGTGGATAGCCTGATGATTGATCAACATTGTTCTGTAAGGTTATTTCCAGTGCCAGAGCGAGTTATTATTAATTATCTACAACTAGAGAAAGTAAGATTAAAGCAAAGAGCACGGAACAACAGAACAATGATAGCAAGTAAGAGGTTAAACATTTAAAGTTCCTATAATCTCACTTATGGAGTAAGATACACTTGCAGGCGCTTGAGCATTTAATGCATTTAATGCAGCATCAGTGATGCTGCTCAGATATGTAAAGATTTTCACATCCTCCAGAGCTTCTCCATCAAGTGTAAATTGATCGGTGCATGTTGTATTGTATCGGAGAATCTTGTTTTTCCCTTTGTTTATATTGAGACCTACTGCTGCTGAGGCTGCTGCTACACTGGTCGTCTTCTCCTGCATTTGTTGTTGCGTGTGTGATAGAAGAGCCAGATCATCTGCGAAATCTAAATCGTCCATCTGCATCCTAGCTGTCCATTGTATCCCGTGTTTCTCTCCAGATGTTGACGTCTTCATGATCCAGTCGATCACCAGGAGAAAGAGAAAGCGCGAGAGTGAGCAATCTTGCTTGACACCGCTCTTTAACTCGAACGAGTCAGTGAGCTGTCCTCCATGCATGATTTTGCAGTTTAATCCATCATAGGAATTCCGTATGATATTGAATATCTTCTCAGGCACGCCGCAGTGTCGAAGAATGTTAAACCACTACTTAATTAATACTGTTTTATTTCTGTGGATCAGATATATCTAAGCGTAAAACTATGATAAAACTACTAATTAGAACAAAACTTCCTCCTTCTATTCATTTTTTTAGTAAATATCTAATAGGGAATTTTCAGGAAATCACTTTATGATCATCTGTAATTATTGTATGATTCATGAACATAAAGTTCAAATCTTTTGACATGGATTACATTAACAATGATTGACTATATACATAAACACTAGTCCAAAGTCTTGGTTTGAGTGATTGTAGCTCCTTTTCCAATTTACTCCTAGTCCAAATATAGTAATATAGGTCAAAGTTTAGGCTTACTGTTATATCGATTGAGTGCGTACGTGCCCTGTTTGATATATGAACGTGCTGATTCCCGCCAATGATAAAGGAGTGAATTATCGATCAGAGCTATGATACACAAAAGCCATATGAACAGTCTTGAGTACTTATCAGTCCTGCTTTCTGCCTAGCCCAACCAATTAAATTCAGAACACCAATAACAGCCTCTGCAATATGAATCATTGTTCTCAAACATATTGGGTTTATATACCAAACAGACAAACAGACCACATCGTACCTTTAAATTGAAAATAACATTTGTACAAAAATTGGCCTAATGTGGTTGTGAATAGGGGGAACAGTAATTAATGGACTAGGGATAATTCAAGAATGGTAAATCGTATAATAATAGTCTATAAGTTAAAATAAAGCTTATGATAAGAAGGACACGAATATGGACACTTTAATTACTTAACAATTATACAATAGGAAATACACATATCATATTGGTCCATAAATAGCTCTTAAAAGTTACCATTCACAATTCTTTTCGAGATATAACACTTACATCATCTTTTTCAACATATAAAATAATTTCAATTTATCAAATATATTAATATAGCTCTTACGTAATCTATCTATTTCTGTATTATCTCTATTTACATTTGTTCTTTTTTTTTCTTTTCTATCTATTTAAAGAATCGTTTAGCTGATCAATTAAAAGTTGATAAAATGAAGATTATCAAAAGTTTATAATCATTCCCTTCATTAATCAATAATTGATCCCTTCAAAAATTACCTTTTCTATTGATCACTTGACAAACTATGAAAACTTAACTAATTTTCGACAGCCCTGTACCTTCAACAAGAAAAAACTAAATATTGAATAAAACGAGTATATATATATATATATATTTTTCGTATAAGACGTTGTGTAATATTTGCTTTGTTTATTTAATAGATCCTGTACAAAAAAGAAAAAAAAATTAACACTTCAGCTGATAGTGTTGTAGACAGAACATGGGTGGGGACAATTGAATGTATCTAAACACAAATTACAGATTATCTCACTAAATTCTGATAACCATACAGTAGTAAATAGTTAATTTGCAAAATAGAAATCAATTTTCTCAATCTTAACTGTTCCTTCTGTAAATATCAGTTCATCTTCTCTAATCCCATTGTTCATGCATTTTCCTACCAATTGCAGTTCATTTTAGTTTTTTCCTTATCGATCTTCTGCTAAAATACATTCTATGTCTTACCATCATCATATACTACTTATATGGATATAAGTAGACCACTCCACAATAGATATTGTCTTACTTAGTTTAATTTCAATGATTTCACTTTTATAGACTTAATTCCTAACAATATTGATGCAGATTTTTCATGATCGTAGAATATAGTAAAATAAACTTTGATTTCAAATCTGAAGATACACTTAAGTAAGATAGAATCGAACAATAATAGTAACTATGTATCTTTCAACGAATGAGTTTAAAAATAAGCAAAGAAGAAGGCGATGTTATAATGGAAAGGAAAAGCGTACTACATTTCTGTAGAAATTGAAGAACGTGATACCTCTAAATTAACTGTTTAGAGAAGGTGAAACGTTTCATGTCAGGTTATAGCTTGATCTGGTAATGTTGTTCGACTAAACGCCCACAACTATTTGTTGTCCATTAAAAGTGACAAGGTCAACATAATTGTTGAATACCTATAAAATCTATTAGTTTTAGAGAATTCCTTACTAATATATAGCCTTAAATAAAGACAGAACAAATATTGGAGAATAATGTGAATTCATTATATTTCGTAGTTTCTCGTCAGCTGCTTATAACCAAATATGTATTAGAATTTTAGCATTGGGGTAATAAATAGTATGGAACGATTGACATAAGTGAATGTAAAGGATTGGAATGATGAAAGGTTATCCATGCAAGAAAATGTCAGAGGTTTTGATGGAGTTTTGTTCTCTGAGCTGAATTGTTTGGTCAAAGAACAAAACTCCATCAAAATCATCCACTTGAGCTACAAATCTTCTCCACCATTTCAAGGTCAGAGGTTATTAGGTGTTAGAATCAAGGAAACATAAAGGGTGGATGGTGTAATAGTTGAGTGGAGTTCAGAGACAGATAAGATAAATTGTGATAATTTTAGAGGTAATGAAGGATTGATGGAATTATAAACAAATAGGATGGGTTACGTAATAATTGAATAGAATTTGGAGAGTTCATATAATTTAAGAGAATCAAGTGAGCGGAAATGTGTTCGTGAAAAGGTGGTTTAAGAATTGGGTAATGGAAGAGGAATATAATACAAAACTAATTATTAACCAAAATAAAACTAATGACCAAGAAAAAAAACACAAAATAGCTGGATTACCAGGGTAGTAATAAGTTTCTTAATGTCTCTTTTTGATTACATAGGTCCGGTTTAAGTTTTTTTATCGTGATCGCTTCAGGGAAACCGGAGAGCAGCCGTTCTTTTTTGTCTGCTAATAATTTTGAAAGTATGAGAAATTTCAATGGTATACCAGGTGTCAAGTAAATGTCGAGCTATTGCACTGTTGAGAGCCCTGGTCATTCGCAGCCTCAGTTTCTTGGGAACATGCTCAGAAATGCGAACATGTACTCTTCTCTCGGTTCTTCCAATGTATGCGTTTTGGCACGTACATGTAAATTGGCAAATGCAGTTGGAGCTACTGAGAAAAGAGGACTTGTCGGTTTTAGCTTGTTTGAGTGAGCAGTTTGTTTCCCACACTGTTGTCAGTTTAGCTGCTGGGTAGGTCGCTTTCAACACGGAATTAATTTTGTGATTAATTATTCTAGCAATTTCATCTCTTTTGAAGCGTAAGTATAAGAAGCAAGTTTTCTTTTCCACTCTACCACACTTTATCTGAAGGTTGGTGTTTGCATATTTATGGATGAATTTCGCCGGATATGCATTTTCACGTAGGCATTTAGTGATTAGAGCAATTTCTTCTTCCAGACATTCATTTGAGCAGATTTTGCGTGCGCGGTCAAAAAGTGTTCGTACAATACCCTTTTTGTAACTCATTGGACAGAAACTGTAGTAATTGAGATATAATCTACTCCAGGTGTTTTTGCGATGAATGTGTTTTTGTAATGTACCAACTGATGTTCGTCTAATTCTAATATCTAGGAAACAGAATTTACCTTCAACTTCATGTTCCACTGTAAATTCTATATCTTTGTGTGCTTTATTAAACAAACTGAGTGCTTGTGATTGTTGCAAACAAGAAATGTATCATCAATGTATCTACAGTAGAATGTGGTGCCATCGACTTCATGCTTAAGCTTCTTCTGTTCAAGGTTTCCCATAGATATGTTGGCCAGAATTGAACCCAAAAAGTCACCCATGGCTACTCCATCAACTTGACGGTACATTACATTGTTGAATTCGAATTGTATGTTCTTTGTACACAGAAACAGGAGCTGTTTAAATTCATGGATTGATTCTAACACCTTATAACCTCTGGCCTTTTCTTGCATATATATAATGAATTCACATTATTCTACATCAATATTTGTTCTGGCTTTATATTAAATAGATCAGTTGTATCACCTTTTTAAAGTCTCTATGAAATAATAAAGATGAGACTGTAATGTATAGACAATCTTTGAGTTGTATAAAAGTGACCTTGAGAAAGTTCAACCACTGACCAGGGTTAAAACAGACTTAGAAATTAATATGAGGAATCACGATTGAGAACTAAGGTTAGAAATTAAGGTTAAGAATTAAAGTCAAAGTTTACAATACGAAATGACATTGGCTATAATACCATAATCTTATTTAACCATATGTATGAATAAATTCCGCTTTGAAATTCATGAACCTATTTCTTAAATTTTGATTGATAGATTATAATCTAACCTTAGAAATAAGATATTTTAGTGAAATGATCCTTTATTTTATTTTATTTAAACACATAAATATTGGTACAAGGAAGCACCAGATAAATATGCGCCGCACAAATCTCATTCGACTTGTGTGAGTGCTGTGATACTGCCCAGGTGCCCAAACTGAAGCAAACGGTTATCTTAGGGAGCAACACTCGGAGCCTTCGGCCTAAAGGTCTGATCCACAAGGCAGTGGAGCATCGTGAGGAGGTGCAGTCCCATGGTAGCCGGTGACCAACGATTGATTCATACGCCATTTGTTCCCTCCGGATACTGGAGCCCATGTGCATCATTGGTTTTGAATCAGGGTTTTCCATCTCCCATAGGTGAAGTTTCCGTGTCCATGTATATTGTTAGTTGACTAATGTGTCATAACAACAGTCCTACAAACATTTATAAGAAAAGATGGATAGTGGCTAGCAGTGGAATCCAGTTTGACACGCGTTTCGTCCTATTTGGGACTCGTCAGCTGGATGTACCTGCATCTCGGAGTTGATGTTCACTCTAGGACTCGAACCCAGTACTATTCGCTTCAAACGCCATCGCGTTATCCGCTTAGCTACTGAGTCCTGATAGCCACCTACTTGTGCAAGGAGGTGAAGTTATGTTCACTTGTTGTTGTTTACTTGTATCCTTCCATTGTCATTTTGGACTGCAATTGATCAGTCTCTTGTTGGTATATGTGCATCCTATGCGCGCGTCCTGGATTCCACTGCTAGCCACTATCCATCTTTGGTTATAAATGTTTGTAGCATTGTTGTTATGACACATTAGTCAACTAACAATATACGTAAAATTAATTTGTACAGATTTTTGAAATTTTATAAAACTAAGGAATTCATCTAATGGATAACAAATGAGATTGTAATAAAATGTACCTAGTATCTGACTGGAATGCAAAAATATCAGACGGTAACACTTAGTCTATAAGTGTAACTCTTTATATAAGCTTTTTTAACCAACCTAAAATTACAATGAAAAATTTATAAAATGGCTAACATTGATTAGTTCAGTAACATAGTGAACTACCTAGTAGGGTTATTCAATCCCGCATCATATCACATTAAAATTTGGAAAACAAAATCAGTTTAAGTTAGATGTTAACATCGTCGAATGCCAGCTGAGTAGTCTAGAGGTTAAGCGTTCGCGCAAGACCAAAGATAGTGTACTCGAGTTCCACGTGGGTAATTGTTGATGATTACTTCTGAGGAATCTTTTTTAACATGCACTTTTATTATTGATAAAGAGTTCAAAAGTAATATAACTTTGCATAATTGAAAGCATGAGTCAATTCAAGCTAGACCACCAAGGAAAACCTGGAAGCACTGTACGGTCATTTCGTCCTATTGTGAGACTCCCCAGAAGTGCACATCCACGATCCTGCGTCTCGAGATTCGTACCCAGGACCTACCAGTCTCTCGCCAGAACACTTAACCGACAGACCACTGAGCCGGCCGGCATCCGATGATGTTAATGTCTAACTTCAATTGACTCATGCTTTCAACTATACAAATACTGAATCTCCACAAAAAAAACGCTTCTGTTTATAATACAACTTTATTATGAAAAATTATATTTACTATAATAGATGACTTCTTTCTTTTGATATTACAAATACTCATCCGATTTTCATTTATTTTGTTTATTCCATTCATTCATTTTAATTTTGGCTCTTTCTATCAATTGTTTACCTAATTCAATTTGTTTCTCTTTCATTTTATTAATATAATCTTGATTAGATAATTTTATAGATGATAATTCAGTTAATAACTTTTGTATAATATTATCTAATTCCATTGGATTAACTTGAATGATAGCATTCAATTCATTGTAATCTAATGTATCAATAGAAGTAATATATTTAAACATTGGATCTAATTTGTCTTGTTTTAATTCATTTGTAGTTGAAGTAATTTGGATCTCCTTTTCTGAAGAGATAGGTTGGTCATTTTGTTGTTGTTGCTGTTGTTGTTGTTGTTGTTGTTCGATTTCTTTTGAACTATCATCTGGTTTAAAATTTTTTAACCATTTCGTTACTTTTTCAGGAAATAATTGAGGATATTTTGATATAAATTTAAGTGGAATAGCTTCAGATAATGGAGCTGGCCATATAGAATCTGATGATGTTTCAAATGTTTCCAATAATGTATCAAAATATAGTGGACAAGGGATTTTTATCTATTATAGAAAAAACAAAATAAGAAAGGAATATACTGTATTTCAGTCACGGGTATGAGGGCTAATATCACTTCCCGGCTGCCCACACCGTGGAAGGGTATTTCTTGAGGGACCTGAAAAAGAAGTTGGATTAATGTTGGTTTTAACGACCTGGGAGCGTGACCGCAGTGCCCAAGGGACAACTGCTTGAGGCCGGTCACGCACAGCCTTGTTGTGAGGGATTTTTGACGTGTTAGCTCCGTTCTTCAAAGGACTTTACCGCCGGAGACGGATTTCCATGGGATAAGGCGAGGTGTGCATTTTTAGGGTCGACCTATTCTAACCCCGCCCCTCCTTGTGAGAAGGCAGCATCGCTGTTATGCTGGTTGTCTGAAGAAAACACCTTACTGCCGTCACACCTTTGTACAGTCAGCAGTACGACTTCGTCTTCGGACCTTGAGTTTGCTGCATTTAGTCTTACCGCTCTTCAACCAACCTGTCTGGCATGGTAAGAACTTGAGGAACGATTGTTGCAGCCAGTATAGCTCGATTGGTTCATCATGATAGGCAAGCCCGACCACCACGTCAAGGTAGCAGCAACGGTCGGTATGGGGGTCGGGAATACTGTATTTAAGATTAATAATGACTGGGAATAGATGTCAGAAGTATTATTGTTAAGATGGGCTTCAGTATAGTAATTGTTCAGCATAACATTCATCTCATTTCAGTATAACATACCTCATACGTTTTGTGTTAATTCTGTGTAAAGTTGATTTTGTATTTTGTCTATTTCGGTTATTTGTAATATTTGCTGACTAATTATCAAATATCAATATCTGTTCTTGTGATTATAACATGAAGAAAATTATCACTTCTTTGAAGTAGATAATTTTAAATTACCATGTTTTTCCAAGGAACAGTGACTGTCTCCAAAAGTTTTAGTGAGAAGCCGTGACCAGTGAAGTTCAACCAGGTCTGTTGTGATATAGTAACACACTGAAGACAATGGTGGACAGTGACTCAGTTTCGTGGATTGGTTGAAGTTAGATATTAACACCGTTGGATCCCGACTCTGTGGTTTAGAGGTTAAGCATTCGCGCGCGAGACTGATAGGTCCTGGATTCGTATCCCACGAGGCGGGATCGTGGATGCGCACTGCTAACGAGTTTCATACTGGGAAGAAACGGCCGTTCAGTGATTCCAGGTTTTCCATAGTGGTCTAGCTTCAAATGATTCATGAATTCAACTATTAAATTAATATAATATCCACAAAACCCCTCCATGATTTTTAAGGAATGTTAAGTTAGTAGTCCTAATTTACTGATACTTCATAGGCAATAATAATGTTGAATAATTGAAGTGAATATTGAGTATTTATATAATCTTGATAGAAATATTAATTCCTGTTGATTTATGCAAGCAATCATTCATTATTTATATTGATCTTCTGTTCCGTTGCTTCTACATCAAATTTGCTTCTTATTATCGGCCTGAATAGTGAGTATATATGTATATCATAACTATAGAAAATGAAAATTTGGAACACGGAAACACTGTGATTTGTACAACTTAAGGAATAAGCAAAAGTGATAGCACATTAGGCTTATCTTCAGCTAAATACTCTTGTTTGTATATATATGCACCACAAGTAGCTGAAATAGACAAAATTGAATTTACGCAAAATTACCACAAAATGTATCCGGGGCATGTTAGACTGATTGAGATTCATACTAAATTCAGATAAAAGAATGTTATACTGAATAAATACCACATTGAAATGAAAAATAAAAAAAATCATCATTACTGTATACATATGTCATACTATTTCAAAACGAATGCTAATAGTGGATAAAAATCATACTGAATTAGAACATGATTTCCTGTTTTATTCCATTCCAATATTCAGGTCCCCCAAATGCCCTGGTACTGCCAAGAATGGGGAGAGTCCGCTCTCCCTCTCCAAATCCCCTCACATGGCCACGCGTACATAGCCTCTGATAGGGAAGTCCTACTCACTGCCTTCTCGTGGCGGGCGCGTTGTTTACGAAAGTGAGAGGATGAAAAGCGAATGTCTGGCGCTTTAACCGGGTTCGTGAACACGGAAAGTCCACCTAGGGGAGTTGGAAAACTCTGATTCTAAATCAATGGTTCACATGGGCTCCAGTATCCTGAGGGGACAAATGGCATATGAGTCAATTGTTGGTCACCGGCTACCATGGGACTGCATCTCCTCACGATGCTCCACTGCCTTATGGATCAGACCTTTAGGTCAAAGGCTCCGACTATGCCTCTCTAAGAAAACCACCTGCTTCGATTTGAGCACTTGAGCAGTATCACAGCTCTGACTGACTCTCATCACCCTTGACTGTACCAGAGCATTTGGGGACATATCTCAACATATAGATTTAGTAAAAAAAAGCATAGTTTTATCTACTCACTTGTTTCATACTGAAATTATGAAAGTTGTACACTGTAACCATGTCTCATGAAAACCTATTGCACAATCTTTCTTACTTTTAAATTGTTAGATCACCTTAAAATCACTTTTTACATAATTAATAGTGAATATATATATATATATATATATATATATATATATATATATATATATTATTACTGACGTAAATACATTTTAAATATCAGAAGGGGGTTTTGTGGAGATTTTAATAATTTTATATAGTTGAAATGATGATTCAACTGAAGCCTAGACTGATAGGTCCTAGCTTCGAATCTCGTAAGGCGGGATAGTGGATCCGCACTGCTAAGGAGTCCCACATTTTAAATATATTATTTATATAATAGAAATATATATATAAAACTTACTAATTTTTGATTAATTGCTGTATATGGTCCAAAAACGTTTTCTAATAAATAATGTTTATTTAAAAAATTTTTTGAAAAATATTCAATTAATAATTCCGCCGCAATTAAATCAAGATTAGATAAATAACCAGAAAATTGTTTTTCAAAATTTAATAAATTATTTTCAATATTATTAGTATTACTACTATTATCATTATTAGTAGTACTATTATGACTACTATTATTATTATTATTATTAGGGACATAAGTAGGTGATAATTGAAATAATGATTTAAAGAAATGAATAGATCCAATTAAACATGTCGTTTTATCATTATTAGTAGTAGTATTATTATTATTAATTAAATTATCATTTTTTATACTACTGAATTCAATATTATTAATATATAAATATTTATTATTTAATTGCCATAATTGTAAATGACGTAATAATATATAAGCAGTTGTAAAACTAATTATAATACATAATAATTTTTCTATATTCATATCATTATAATGATCATCAATCAATAATTGATATGATTGAAACATTGAATTATTGATTTTATTATTGATTAAATTGAATTTTTTTGTTTTTTTTTTATAAAATTCTTGTATCCATTTAGTTGTTGACCATTTAATACATCCTAAAAAATAATTAATTAATGCTGAATCCCATAATGATGTTTTAGGTTCCATTATATTGAAATGATTAGGATTATTATTATTATTATTATTAATTAAATCCATTGATTGAATTTGATATTTTTGTTTAAATAAATCAGTTTTAATAAATGAGTTCAATATTAAATTTGGTCTTTTTAAAATTAAATTTGTATTTTCTAAATAATTTTGTATTTCTAATTTAAGATTATGATCATTATTTAAATGATTTAAAAATTTTTTTGCTATATCTAAAGAGATAATTAAAAATAATTGATCAGATGTTGATTGAGATTCATCAATTTCATTAGAGGGTTTTTTACTCTTGGATTTTAAAGTTTTCATTTGTAAATTATTATCTGTAATGGGAAATAAATATTATTTATTAGTTTTAATGTAGTGAATCAAAACACAAGTGAGGACAATTAAATGAAAATACTGAAATCTCCACAAAACTCCTTCTGATTATAATCGTATGCTCATTAGTAACTGACTTCAAGATACACGTCCTCGAGTTCTAGTGGTAAGCAGTAACCAGTGGAGTTCAACCACGTCTGTTGTGAGATAACAACTCACTGAAGACAATTGGTGAATAGTTGCTCAAACTTCGTGGATTGGTTGAAGTTAGACATTAACACTGTTGGATGCCGACCAGTTCAGTTGACTAGAGGTTAAGTGCTATGGCTCGAGACTGGTAGATCCTCGGTTCGAATCTCGCGAGTGCGGGATCATGGATGCGCACTTCTGAGGAGTCCCATGATAGGACGAAATGGCCGGGTTTTCGATGATGATCTAGCTTCAATTGACTCATGATTTCAATTGTGAAAAATACAATCGAATGTATTTAGAAACGAATTACAGATTATCTCACTAAATTCTGATAATCATACAGTAGTAAACAGTTAATTTGCAAACTATCAATCAATTGTGTTAATCATCACCGTTCCTTCTGTAAATATCAGTTCATCTTCTCTAATTCCATTATTCATGCATTTTACTACCAATCGCGCTTCATTTTAGTTCTTTCCTTATCGATCTCCTGCCAAAATACATTCTATGTCTGACCATCACCATATACTACTTATGTAGATATAAGTAGACCACACCACATTAATAAACTTACGAATGTTTATATTTCAATCCAATCATAACAAAACTATACTGCTAATTTTTGTTAACAAATATGTTAAATTTTATACTTCATTGATATGAAAAGAACAGGAATATTCTAATCTCCAGCACCATATTACAGTCAAATCAGAAAAAAAAAGATTTTTCTATTATAACTGCGCTGTCAACTAAAAGGTATGTAAGTGTTCACGATCCACCGGGGTGCTTGGTACCTGTGTGGTTGCGCCACAGGATTAAGCTGTACTGTTCAGATTACAGAGTTGAAGCCCATAAAGTGTCCGGTTTTCCTATGGGGGCGAGATTGAGCTGTACTTCTTGGGTTAAGCCTGACCAGTGTCTGACTCTCCTTTTAAACGGGATTGAACTGTACTGTTTGGGTTGTCGCGTGCAAGTCTGGATGGCGTCTGGTTCTTCTGAAAACCAGTGAAAAATTTCCTGGCCCATAAGGGTATATTATATAACTAACTGTGAAATGTTCATGGTCAATTAAAAGTGTAAACATGAAATTGTAGAGCCGTATGCTTGGCTTTATTAAGCTTTAGATAGTGACTATAGTTCATAATAAACTTAGCGTAAACGAGATCTAAAATTTCAGAACTTCTCTAGTGTGTGAGTTGGCTCTTCAGCCTTAATGTGGACTTTAATAGTCCTGAGTGTCATAAGAAGTCTTCCAAAATAAATCGGCAAGTAACTGTTCTGGGGTTTTACAACCTGCACGCAACAATCCCTATAGATTCCTCATTGATTCATGTTTGCAAAATCGTCGTGTGTTTTGTTTTTGCGGTTAGAAATTCTTTGTTATATTCAGCTTGGTCCACCATAAATGAGTAATACTGAGAAGAAACTCATAATCGAATACCCGACCCCCCCTCTTCCATGGAGATTTAAGACGAAGTTCGAAATATAAACTTTGTTTTAATCCAAAAGAGGAGTATCAGCCAACGCATTATGTTCCATATAAATCGTTTGACAAACATCTCGTAAGTATAAACTATCGGGATAGGTCGTAAAAATAAAATGTCAGATGATACCATTTCAAAGTCTTTAATGTCATTCTCATAAAGGATAGCTCCATATGTTTCAATAAATGCAGGGACTTGATAAAAGAATCCAACCGGTCTGAAGACATTACTCAAAATACTCTTCAGGGGCTTAACGGCCATGCCTCCAGTTTGGATTATGTTCTCACTAAGAAGGTGGTAGTTATTCCAAACTAGTTATCTTATATCCGAACAGATGTATACATTATATTATAAATACTGTCTAACACTTATGTAACAGAACTTCTAGTTGAAATAATTCCACACAGAAATCATCATGATATATACTGAGATGGCAGCACCACGGCACAAGAACTCCCGCTACTGATCTAAAACTCCTAAAGCTAAAACGCTTCGAGTCATTGGTACTTATGCATTAATTCGATCATTATAAGCTTTACTCTTAAAAGAGCAGTTAGCTACTAAGGTTCTCCAATGTATACTGCCACATGGTCGAGCCCTTTGAATTCTACATGATGATGTGTTTATGGATTTTATTCCCGAAAAATAATAAACAGTATTGGAAATATGATGTCAAACAAAGAGCTGAGATTATGACATAGAAAGTCGTAACCTTCAACCCACTGAACGATGATCATGATATTAATATATTTCAGCTCGTCATAACCCGTGACTAGTTACATAAAAGAACGTTCAGGCACCTTAAAAAACAGGTCGTCTCTACTTTATTTGGGATTTCACTCCACGGACCGCGGGTGAAACATTTTATTTCAGCCTTTTTGTTCATTTCTTTACGGCAAAGTTAAACTTTTACGGTACTGAAAATAATTTCCTCCAGACAACAGTCTGGAAGCAGGTGTAGGGTCACTGAATATCGAACAGATCATTGATCCCTGTCAAAGTCAAGGATAGTCAACGCGCATCAATCAATGTTATGCCATGGACTAGCCCACGCGGCAGTGGTTGTTCTTTCACTTCTGTACTTCCGTGGTTGTACCTTAACTAATATATTCTTGTAATAACATCCTTTGTGTTGTACAGTCTCCATAGCGTACATGATCCTTTGATGCGTCGATGGTTCAAACCACGTAAGGGCCGGTCGTGAGGTGTGACTTCAGCGTTAGTTGGTTCGTCACCATTCTCGTCTAACTCTAGTAGGCCCCCAATCATTTCGACATAGAACATCAATGTAGATGATTTTACACAGGAATAGTATTCAAACTTAGCGTCTACTGAATGGTTTACAAGATTATAATCATAACTAGTTCATCCTGTCTTGTTGTGCGAAATTGTTGGTTAGGTAACGTTTATTGCATTTGATTGAGTTGTGTTACATTATATGTTATATTAAACCATATATATTGCATTATTATTTTAGAAATTATTTGCAAACATACCATTTATCCTATGAACTGTCTAATATCTCAGTGACGAAGTAATGTAAACCTATTGGTTTATTTGCGCCCAAACCCTGATGATAAATTAAGGTTCCAGGTCTTTGATAATCTCCAATGAAGATAGTTCAGCCACTCGAGTGCACCAATCCCAGTGAATTAACCGGTTATGTTGGGCTTGATATTTCTAGGGTGTAAGTCAATGCGTCTGTTATAGAGTAGTGAGATTGATAGAACCACCAGGTACCACGTTACAAAGCGGTGGTCTGGTAGAGTATTTTACTACGAGTGTGTACCGGCTGACGGACGGTAAATCATAGGTATAAATGTGTATGTCAAATTTTCCCCTTAATCTGTTTATTGGGGACTGTAAGAGGGCATTTCAGGAAAGAAAAGCACGTAATTAGAATATGCTCAATCTCTTCTACGTGTTGTCCGTTCTGCTTATTGAAACAACAGGAATGAAGAGTAAAGAAATCAATCCATTTAAACAGGTTCGTCACAAAGATACTGGATGTACAATTCATCCTAGGATGCCTCATCAGGTACAATACTGAAGTTAAGACCAGAAATTTTGTTGATTCAACGTGAAGTTGTTAATATGTTGTACACTTATCAAATCGCTTTCATTTTTCTGTAATCTAGTACTAGATCATTCATGGGATCGATCCCATGAGTGACTGTACTCGAGTGCAGTCTAAGGTGTTAAAGTAGTCTATCATACAGCTTACGGATAACTTTTCAGTGCACTTTCACAATTTTCCAAAAAGATTCGTGGCTCTTTTGAAGAGAAGTGGTGCGACAATGTTGTGGGTTTCGTGATGTGGGTGGATGTAGGTCTTAAGTAGTGCCAGGAATAAAAAGTCACCATACCTACTTGCATTTAGATGGAGCTAATAATTGACTTGTATGAAGCCTCACATTTCAAACAATTTCCTTATCTTATCCAAAGTCTCTTACGCAAACGATAAATTTAAGCACTTTAGACTGTACTTCAGAAGTCCGCGACCTCGTTGTCATAGTTTAGGATTCAAGAGATCAATATCCAGTATTTTTGTGACGATGTATCAGCTTACGACTAGCCAGATGATACTTTGTGTACAAGATGAGAATGGATGGCGTCAAATATTCAGTATATTTACCACTAGCTTGTATAAACCGATTAAGTTCTTTGTGCTCACTTATTTTTGTTACTTTATGGTTATTGGGTATTTGGCAATATTTTGGAAATCTGGAAAGGAAAAGGACAATGGAAAAAGTGATCTGCTTACTCTCTCTTGTATTTACTAGGAGAAGCAGTAATAAAGTCACCAATAATACAAACATAAGGTTATAACGACCTGAAAATCGGAACTAGAAGTAGATAGTATAGGGTTTTAAACCCACTGTGGACCGAATTACTTAGTTTGTTCGCATTTAATACCCGGTTTCAACATGCAAAAAGTATTAATTAACTCATTTTCTTAGTAAATTTGTTCTCTGAAGCTGACGAACAGCTATCTTTGTTGAAGCCCAGTATGGTATTTTCAGCCACTCATTTTCCGTATCTTGTGCACATACATTGGTAGTGTCAAAGCTATTTACAACAACATTGTGTATGTCAGGTTACTTTTCATCATCGTATCTCGCAATAAAAACGTCTGAAAGTCTCTCGAAACTTCTACGGCACTTAAGGTAACCTCACAGCTCACATATTTAGTTAATGTTTTTGCCAGCTAAAGACCGACTTGGTTTGATTATTTGTGATTTATTCTGTACGTCTCTGTCTTCTGCTCTATTATCTTTGCTACCCAATTTTACGATACTTCGCAAAATGTCGATAATTTCTTCCTACTTCTCAGTAGCATATTTTGACAGCACAAAACCAGACAAATATATGACGAATGGATTTCAAATGCTTCGTCACTACTTGCTTCTATTTGAGCTTTAATTTAATATACTTAGAAATTGTTGTTGTCCGCATTCTGCCATATTTAGTGTGTCTCCAAAATATATCTCATTCTACTGATTTGGAATCAGGACTGCTTGAGGTTTTATGGTTTGGATCTTGCTGCCTTATTACTTATTCTAACTTTAATTCGGTTGCTATAAACAATTAAAGTGTTACGTGATAGTCAGTGGTTCCAGAAGCTCTGTGGAACAAATCTTTTAACCGGATTGGATTCAAATTTGTGCCTTCAGGTCTGAATGCTGAAGAGATGAATGGGTCCTTTACTCTCACTCATTTGTATATCTGCAATCCTTTTTTTAAACAAGTCCATTGAAAATACAAACAGCATTTTGTTTGACAGTCGGTCTCAAGTGTTCATCCCTCTATGAGAAGACTCGTTTCATGAGGATATTGATCGTTCTTCGATTTGAACTCGTAGGGTTTGCCTTCCAAGCTCTGCTGACCTACTTGAAAGAAGAGGGTATAAGTGAAACAAAAAGTCATTCCTCTGTACCATATGCATCATGGATGGTTAAAGTGTTTCAAAACGGGTGTGAGCACAATGAAAGCTTCCACCCAACGTGCTCCTGCGAAGTTGCCTGCACCACCTAATCCGGCAGCAAATTTTGGAATCTTACTGCTCTTAAATAGTAAAGGGTGTGCCTGCAGTCTACTCCGCGACTTTATGCCTCCAACTTCTGGGTATCACTCCTAAGGTGTGTGTTAAGACTGAGCTTAAGTAGGTATCCTAGAGCGTCCCAAGGAATGCTTAGGAGTCTACAAATCATCAAAAGGTCACCTTCGAGATCTCTCAATTGTAATGTATAAAGATTCAGCTGTTTCCGTAAGGTTTGAATTTCAGTCCTCGATGATACGTCTTTTAAGTTGAACGCTATATTCAGATCCTGAGCTATTCGGATAACCCCAGGCTAGAACTATTCAGCGACTTGAACACCAGAGAGAAGACACGAGTATCAGAGAAACACTTTACTGCAAGGTTCATCTTTGTACAGAAAATCGTAGGTATTTATAGATGTTTGCTTAAGTTAAATCAACATCCTAATTCGGCCAATCCACTTAACGACATAAATTGCTACTGACCAATGATAGCGTGCCACGTTGGAACTCCAGAATGTTCTGTCGTGCTCTGATTGGTTGGAGCTCTTTTTGAGCCTCTGGAGGCTCTGTTGGAGTTCGCTGGAGGCCGACCTAACACCTCCCCCGAATAAGATTTTTTCTTTGGGTCTACTTGCAGTTTGGTGACAGGTTTTCTATGGCGTTCGGACTTCCTTGGTATTTCATGTCTATGGGTGTCTGTTGGGGTTCTTGCCACCGGAGTATCTGTAACTACTTCTAGCGGAAGCCTCTCTTGGCTATCTGCGGTGTCTAGGATCCTTTTTCCTCTGAGTATTTGATTAATGTGTCTAATCCACGTTCCGAAAGTCCCACGCACCTTGTAAAGAACATTTCCCATCCTCTTTTCAATGACTCCAGGTTCCCAACGATTTTTCCGGCTATGACTTGACGAGCACTTTATCACCGACGTTAAAACTCCGGATATTCTGATTTTGTCTGCGTCCAACCATTGGTTTAGGTGGCAACATGGCGTCGAATACAGTTCGAATTTTTCTCCCGAACATCGCTTCAGCAGGGGATTTTCCATCTGGGACGATATGGTTAGGCGTAGTTCTATAAGCTGTTAGAAATTTCGCAATTACCTGACTTGTCCCCCTCACCTTCCCCTTTCAGGAGTGCTCTTTTGAATGTGTCGACGAAGCGCTCAGCCTGTCCATTTGATTGAGGGTGATAGGGTGGAGAGCGTATATGTACAATTCCATTAATGTTGCAGAAGTGCTTGAATGATTCAGCAGTGAATTGTGATCCATTATCGGTCACTAAAGTCTCAGGAACTCCAAAGCAACTAAACAGTTCGGATAACTTGCTGATCGTTTCACTGGCTGTACAAGTTGCCATGGCATAGATTTGTGGCCATTTTGTGAGTGCGTTCACTATGACGAGAAACATTCTTCCTCTTATTGGGCCAGCGAAATCGGCATGCAGCCTCTCCCATGGACTATTAGGTTTTTCCCATTGTTGTGGTTCACACTTCTTTGGATTTTAACTGCTTGCAGGCACGACGAGCAATTGCGGCATCTGATTTTGATATCTTGATCCATTGTAGGCCAGTAAGCATAGCTTCGGGCCAACGCTTTCATCTTATTGATCCCGGGATGGCCGCTGTGGAATTGTTTCAGAACCCTGTGGCGTAATGTTTTTGGAACAACAATTCTGTCACCAAATATAATACATAAGTTGACCATCATGAATGAGTCTCGCCGGCGGAAATATTGTAGCATCTCTCCTTGGAAACGACGGTTCGGCCACCTGGTTAGGAGATAACCACTAACTTCTCTTAATGTCTTGTCGTCTACCGTGGCTTCTTTGATAGCTTTGAAAGTGACTGGTAAACCGTCGACTGCGTCTTCCAAAACTCGACGTACTTCTGCTTCAGCCTCAACTGCTGCCACCAATGTATCTTCTTCATGTTTTACTCGCGAACCAATCAGTCTAGACAAAGCGTCTGCTTGTCCGAAATCAGTAGTGGGCTGATACTTGATCTTGAAGTCATAACCTAAGAGTGTAGTTCCCCACCGTTTCAGTCTGTTTGCTGTATATACCGGGATACCTTTCTTCGACCCAAAAATGGCTAACAATGGTTAATGGTCAGTTGATAGGGTGAACTGGCGTTCAAATAACATTTTGTGGAACTTTTTTATCGCAAAGATAATCGACAATGCCTCCTTTTCGATCTGACTGTAGCTACGTTCTGCTGTAGTTAATGATCTAGCTGCATGCGATATGGCTTTTTCAGATCCGTCTGGCATGATATGAGAAATAACTGCTCCAATGCCATGGTTTGAAGCATCTGATGCTACTACAATGGGTAAGGATGGGTCATAATGGGTGAGCAGCAGATCCGAGACTAGTATTTTCTTGGTTTCCTCGAAAGCGGCTTGACAATTCGCAGACCAATCCCACTTCACATTCTTCGCCAGAAGGTTATTTAAGGGGGCACGCAGGTGATGAAGGTTAGGAATAAAAGCTCCATAATGACTAACTAGTCCCAGAAAGGATCGTAGTGTAGGGACGTCCGTTGGTCTAGGCATAGTTTTCACTGCCTGAGTATTCTCTGGATCTGGTCTTCTGCCATCTTTGTCGATTATAAATCCGAAGTAGCTTACCTTTTTCATACAAAAGTTACATTTCTCTGCACGCAGTCGAAATCCATATTCGGCTATTCGCGACAGCACCTGGTCGAGCTTCTTTTCTAAGTCTATTTTATCTACTCCCATAATTATTATATCATCCAGATAGGCTGCAGCACCTGGAACATCCTGAAGCATAGTGTCCATCACCTGCTGAAATATAGATGGGGCCGTCTTGACTCCAAAAGGTAGTCAATTATACCTGAATAGGCCCTTGTGTGTGTTTATGGTGAGCATACTTTTACACTTGTCAGCAACCGGAATTTGTAAATAAGCTTCCGATAAATGTAACTTTGCAAAGAGCTTACCACCATTCAGCTTAGCAAAAAGATCTTCAGGTAGGGGTTGTGGATACTGATGAGTTTCTAGGGCTTCGTTTAGCCCGGTCGAGTAATCGGCACATAAACGGATGCTATCATTGGTCTTTACTACCACTATAGGTGCAGCCCATTCTGATAAATTCACTGGCTCAATGACACCCAATTTATGAAGTCGTTCTATCTCTTGTCCAACCACTGGGAGGGCAGCATAGGGTACAGGTCTTTTAGGTCGAAAAACGGGGGTAACTGCAGGTCTTAAAGTTAGCACTGCTTTAGCCTTCGTGCATTCTCCTAATCCTTCTTTAAACACGTTGTGATGTCTTTGAAACATGGTATTTTTCTGGCTACTCTCTAAGGAGTTATCAGAAGTAACTCGTCTGCAGATGCTATTAATTGAATGTTCTGCTAGCTTGAGTGTTTCTATAAGATCTAGTTCCAATAAGTCGAGTCCTGGGTTCTTCGTAAGGTATATGGTTGCATTTGTCGTAACCGCACCTTTAGATACAATGCAAGGTATTTCTCCAACAATATTTAACTTTCCGCCAGATGCACTGTGTGCTAGTTGTGTTGTTCGATGCACTGTGGGTCGCCCAATCTTCCTCCAAGTTTCTGGGCTTATCAAAGTAATGTCAGCAGCTGTATCAAGCTGAAGTCGACTAC
The DNA here is from genome assembly GCF_000237925.1 of Schistosoma mansoni. Taxonomy (NCBI): domain Eukaryota; kingdom Metazoa; phylum Platyhelminthes; class Trematoda; order Strigeidida; family Schistosomatidae; genus Schistosoma; species Schistosoma mansoni. The sequence continues at coordinate 5,256,551 of NC_031495.1, forward strand.
GGTGTTTATTAATATTCAAGGTCACGTACTTTCTTTGATGGCAACTTCGAGCTTTGTTATGTGATATCAATATTCTTTTCGTTGATGCCCCAGACCTGTATTTCTTGAAGTAAGGTTTTGCAAAATGTCGTTTATAGTTTCTTTTTCCGCAGCTGGTTTCTATATGGCCCTTTCGATGACACTTACTGCAACAATGTTCTTTATACGGGCAAGACCTTTTATAGTGCCAGCCTCCACATGCCCAGCATGGAGATGATGGTTTGTCACCGCTATTACGATAATTGCGCGTGCTGGGACCTTGCAAGGATTTTCTCTTGACTGCACTGACATTATGAAAACAGTTACCGTTTTCTACCATTGAGGTATCATGCTTCAAGTTCACGAACCTTTGACACTCGGTAGTTACTTCCTGCAGGGTCATGGTAATAATAATAATCATAATTTATTCTCAAATAACAGTTTGTTACATGAGGCATGCCGGTTTACAGGCAAGATCAAATTGTTACAGAAGTTACAATTTTCACTGCTGAAAATTATTCACCTGGGTTGATTTTTCATAAGATATGAATGTAAATGGATTTCGTAAGGAACATGTCAAAATCACACTTGGCGCACTTTATGGAGGTAGCGTTGCAATATACAACTGATGGTTGAGAATAGATACATGCGAAGTTGAGGGCTTTTAGGAGTTTCGAACTTATATCCCTCCAGAATATCGGAAGCTTTAATAACGGTGTAGGACGAAGTCACCCGTGCCATATCTGTTTTCGGTGGAGTATCTCCAGGAGGCTGAAAAAGGTGTAAGAAAAAGGAAGGACGAAAAGCAGAGCACACAATATTCATGGAGGAATAGTTAAGATATAACCATTTAGTCTATTTGTCTGTTACTGAAGTCCTTATTAGGTAAGAACATACTAATGTGTTAAAGAAAAATAAGTGTGGGCAAGGTATGAGTGGATAAGGAACTGTATAAATGAAGGTAGTTCAAAAGGAAGTATGGAATTGTGTAATTATAAAATAAAGTGCTGAAAACAGTATTCCGATACAAACGACTGTCTCCCTTTACTTTAGAAGCTGTTTGAACTCTCTTTTTTTGTTTTTAGATTTTATAGGATATAGAGTGGGCTTCGTTTTTAGACAATTGTCTAGTTTGCTTGTAATAGGATTACTCGGTAGGAAGTGGAACCAATTCAGCTTTTTTTTAACATGATTTAAAGTGGTATTTTGCATGAATAATTTCGCATCAATACCGTTGGTTCGTGACATCCCACTAGACATAAGGAGCCATAATTAATATGTTCTGCCCTACAGACACGGGTGGATTGAAGTTATCTCCCCACCATCATGTTTGCTAGTCAGTAACGCCACCCTCCCTCCTTTTATGATGTTAGGCTCTCCATATAGGCTTCTAATTGCCCCAGAGAAATATTCATTGTCATTTTCCCGTCGCCACTGATATGTCTTGTAAGTTGAACGCTATATTCAGATCCTAAGCTATTCGGATAACCCCAGGGCTGGCACTACTCAGCGACCTGAACACCAGAGAGAAGACACGAGTATGAGAGAAACACTTTACTGCGAGGTTCAATCTTGTTACAGAAAATCATAGGTATTTATAGAAGTTAGCACATGTTAAATCAACATCCTATTTCAGCCAATCCATTAACGACATATATTGCTACCGACCAATAGTAACATGCCACGTTGGACTCTAGAATGTTCCATCGTACTGTGATTGGCTGGGGCTCTTTATGAGCCTTTGGAGGCTCTGTTGGAGTTCTCCGGAAGCCGACTCAACAATTATTTTATTATTATTATCCTTGTCTCCTCTTACGCCCCATTCCCAGTCTAGTTGAGCCTTTTCGTTGTCATCCATGAACCCATAGGGTATAATAGCATCGGTACCATGATCAGAAACATCTGCAGCAACAACACTTTCCAGTGGAGGATAAAATATGTATGAAATCTGACACTAATAATGAATTTACTTTGTCAAAGGATTTGGGACAATCATTGGGTCAATCCCATCCTACATAATTAGATAACAAATGTTTCATGGGTGATGCGGTCGTGGAAAACGTTGCTGTAATAAGTGATAGGACCAAGAAATGAACGAAGGATTGCAGCATTGGATGGAGGAGAAATACTTTGGATATCTCGAATCTGGAGCTGTCCGTTTTTGTCGAGAATAAAAACAAGGTATTTCAACGAGTCCATAAAAATGTGCACTTTTCTTTTATTAGACGGAATCCGTATTCAAATATTTTAATTGAAATAGCACTGGGTCGCCTAAATTACTCGGACTTACTGGAGCCTACAACAATTACATAACCCCAATAGACAGTAACTTTTGGCGAATTCGACAACGTAGTGTCAATTGTTTGCTGGAAGGTATCTAGCACTGTTTATACGCAGAAAGGCAAACGTTTATATTTGTGGAAACCTCTGTAAGAGTTAGTCATTAGTAGTGGTCTGGAGGCTGGATCAACCTTTATTTGAAAATACGCGGCAGCAGGATTAATTTCGGCGAAAAACCTCCCTCTGCTTAGTTCGATAAACAGGGATCAGGTAGACATAGTCCTCTAGGGCACTGTTGAGATCAGCGAAGAGGTCATCACATTTGGAGATAGGTCCATTTACCTTTCTGATAATTACTATGGGTGTAGCTCATGGTGAATCATTTGCTGGCTGAATAACACTTAGAGTTTCTAACCTGCTGGGTTCTCGATCGACAACTGATCGAGCAGCAGGAGGCATTAATCGTTTTGGTGTAAGAACGGGCCTTGTGTTTTGATTTAGTGACGGAAATACTTCGGTGAACTCATAGAAACCAAGTTTGATTTGGAATACAACCACATGTCTTTGCCGAAGATAATTTGCGTGAGATGCGGCTGGCGTTTGGTAGAAAAAGGATTTTAGTGTGAAAATACCATGTGTACAAAATGTATGGGATTTAGATATCTTATGAGAGCGTGCTTTATTAAAGACATTCGACTTGAACTAATTCTGAGAACATATTGCATCGAAAGCATTTGATTCGGAAACACTGCGATAAAATTTTAACACATTTAGAGAGGGATCTTGTGAAAACACACCCCATTTATTAAACTATTCAAAGTATCAATCTTCTCGATCCAATCTAAGCCTAATATATCCAAATCATATCGATCCGTCAGATAACAGGCATCACCGAATTTGTTTTTTGAATTGCACCTTGTGCATGATTTTCCCTGTCAAACTCACTATATCACCAGAAGCATTTTTAGCAACATAATCGGTTGGTTGAATGCGCAGACATCCTAGCTTAGGCTACTTATTTTTGGAAATTAATTTAATGTCGGAGGCCGTATCTTAGTGAAGACGACTAGATTTCCCATTCACCAATAAGTTTACGTTCTTCTGTTTACTTTGAAGCCAGCTTTTAAAATCGCGAAAATGCTCTCGATTTGACCCTATGAATGTCGTTTCACATTCCAGCAGCGATATTACAGCGTAGACCATCAACGTTGATGATCTATGTCGAATGATTGGAGGCCTACTTGAGTTAGACGGGAACGGTGTAACGAACAAGCTAACTTCGAAGTCATACCTCTCTATCAACACCTTACGTGGATTGCCCCATCGACGTATCGAGGGACCATGGGTGCTCTGAAGACTGTACAACACAAAGGACGTTATTACAGGAATATATTAGTTAAAGTAGATACAAACGGAAGTATAACCACTGCCGTATGGGCCAGTCCATGGAGTATGATTAACTGATGCGCGTTGATCCAAATGGTTCAAATCGTTGAGGACGGAATAGAAGAAGCTTTCGCTTAACAGGCTTCCCTGTCTAGTGGCAGTGGATCACCAATACGTCCAGGCAAGAACCTAGGCATATTAACGATAATAGAGGAAAAAAAGAATTTGTTAAATTATAATAATATGTTATACTTAGTCCTTAAGAATAAGTCAAGTTTATTCTTAAAGGACTCCTGGGAAATCGCTTGGACTAGCTCAGTCGGCAGCAAATTCCAGCATTTAAAAACTCTTACGGAGTAGAAGTCGTGTCTACAGTCTGTTCTGCTATGTTGGGTCTCCAGTTTCTGGGTGTTACCTCTTAGGTTAGTGTTGTGACTAAGCTTAAGAAGATGTTTAAGAGGATGACCAGAAGTGTTAAGGATACTGTAAGTCATAAGAAGGTCACCTCTAAGACGCCTGTACTCTAACGGGTAAAGGTTAAGCGATTGGAGGCGCTCTTCATAAGGTTTGAATTCGAGTCCCTGAACTGATTTCGTGGCTCTCTCCAAAGTTTCACCTTGACGGAGTTCAATAATCTGTTCGATATTTAGTGACCCAACCGCCGGATGATTTGGCTAGTGTTCAGTGACATTTCACAGGATTCGAACCCACATTCAACTACAAATTGACTGAAGCCAATGCAACCCAGTGGCTACACCACCGTACATTAGATATTGTCAAAGATATGTAATCTTATCGGAACAACAAAAAAGCGAGCTCGAAAAGATCAGTCGGTTAGTTTGAGCTTGTGACAAAAATATTGGATATTGGCTACTAAATGATACTACAAAGATCGAATGCACCGTTACTTTTAGACATGTTTGATAAGCATGCTAAGTCCGATGAACAGTTACTACTGTACGTCTATTAGTTTTTACCTTAAATAAATGTTAGTGAACAAGCGAAATTTATCTCTTCCAGGTGTGCTGCAGATTCATCAAACACCACGATGGTTTCTTCTGGCAATCGCAGAAAGTCGATACCGCTTTCTAACTATGTAGCATCAGTAGGTAAATATAATATTTCCTTTGAGTAAGAGTTATCAAGAAAAAGAAACAAAAATTCCCTGCTTCTTGCCGACAATTGTTGTAGGTCTATCCCCAGTTTTCTGAGTATTTTAAATCAAGGAACACCAAGGTACACTATCTGAAGGGAACATTACAAAAGCTCATCAGTCGTTTTGTGAGGTGAATAACTCGTCTCACAAATGCGGGGCTCCTAAAAGTATCTTTGGACGAGAAATGGAGCGTGCCGGCTTTACAAGGTCCACTTACAACCAGTCCCACTTTTCAATTCCTGAACAATCTAATTGTCATTGTAAGACTGTTATAGCTTATTTTTAAAGTGGAGTGTCTAAAATATTTAAAGGAAACCGGGCCACAGATAATAACGGGCACTGGTCTTGGAACTAGAGCTAACGAAGTTGAAAGAATACATCAAGAAAACTTGGAACGTTTATCCCAACTCACTGAAAAAGAAATACTAGAAGAACGAGAAAGGATTTTGTCTTTCGCTGGTGAGTTGATATTTTGATATCAGTGCTGCTATGCGAAATTCTTGCGTTCAAGCTGGAATGTTTATTAAAGGTCTTTTGTGTGATATTCAACATCTGGGAACGGGTTCTTCCTGACTGTTGCAATGATGAATTCTCGTATAAGTCTACTATTTTCTCGATTTCCTAGCTGTTTGATTAGTATTTTAATTTTAATTAGTACAATCAATAGTCTCGTATTACTGAGTATTTTTGACCTAGGATCCTCGTATGCAGTTCATCATCAGGAGATTGATTTAATTGTCCGATTAGCTACTTCATATTTTCTAATCCTTCTACCAAAACTTGCATGGTAGGAGTTGTTTGTTCAAAGTTTTTTCTCAGCATCTTTGTCTCTCTTTTGCTTATATCAGTGGGTGGAACTAAATATATGAACTAAATGGTGTTAAGTGAACAAATCATTTATCAATTTAAAGATCTCTGTTTACTTGCATTACATAAGCTTTGTGAACATTTCACGCAAAATAGCAGTAACGACCGCGACGTTATTTGGAAAGGGAGGCTAAGCGGTTAAACACGAGCTTCAACTATTGCTTCGCTAGTGCAAACCTTGACTCATGTTTGTCGGGCTAGTTTGCCGGGTGTTTTCATCCACATTCATATAAAAATCGAGCTCAGAACTAATCAAACAAACACATAATAAATGAATCCTATTACAGGGGCGATTGAAGCAAATTAGTTTCCATATTTATTCTTTCTTGGTTAACTCAGAAAATGACTTTTAATTGGTAAATTTAAATAGCATTATGGCAGTAAAGGTAAAGAATTACCCAAACTGCCTGTTTTGTGACTAGCTGATCACCCTTACACTAAACTTAAGTCGTTCTTTGTTTTTATATGTGCTATGTTGTAGACCCACAAATCTATCCGTAATGCTGCCATGTATGTTTTTAGTGTCACGACTTATTCATATATTTTAGATCCGAATGTCCTCTCATTTTTGATACAAAAAGGCCGTAATATGAAAAATGCAGGTAAGTTTAATTTTTTGGGTTCTCCGTGATAATTTTTGGAGTTAGTGCATTTCTTCCTGTGTACTTAGAAATGAGAAACGAAGAAAAGGTGTGAGTTGGTCTACTGGAGCTTAGCGTTCTAAAACCTCGTCACAGTAGTTCGTAAATAGTACCGTTTGATTTCGGCGAAGGAGCCGTCGCTCACACTTGACTTAGTAATAATACATCTTTATACGGTTTGGTTTTTCAAAATGTTCTATATTTCTGTTTTTAATTAGAAAGTACTAAATAAATATATTACACCGCTGATAGCCGTATTAACTTTATCAGTTTTGCACAAGATCATGGATTTTATGAGTGTATGAGTACCTGTTATCATAATACCTAGTCAACTATTCCAAGTGTCTACCTAGATCGCGACTACTTACAAAGTCTGTCAGTAGAAGAATAATAATCCCGAGCTTTAAACCTTTTGTTGACTATTTACGGTTACGAGATCTTAAATAGTATGAAAAATTATGATTATATAGTTGAAGTGTTTCATCAGACTTGGCCTACATCTGGAAGTGAACAGATGTATAAAGGGAAAGGTAACTAAATCGAAAAGACTTTAATTGCTTTGGCATAGAATTGTATTTTATCTTTTGATAACAATAATCCTAAGGTCCTCGAAATTAGGTAATTCTCCCGGGGATTTTTATGGACTGATATTAGTATATAAAACGTGAATGTACTGGGTCAATGTTTGATTTGAAATTATCTTTTGATTTCTGCCTCGAGGACCTAATCCGAAGTCTTTATATAACTGAAGTCAACTGACAGTGGGTGCAATAACGCTTGATGCATGTCTTTCTCAATCTGCTCTTACATTATTCACCACACACTATGATGTAGTGTAACATAATCTAGTCTTATTAGTTAATCCAGGCTTTTAACTTCACCGTATCCTTAGTAGAAAACACCACTACTTGACGATTAACCTTTCCATGGAATAGTATCATTTAGATTTGTTTATTGTAATTGATTTTCAAAAGTATATGTTGAATCAAATCAAAAATTGTTATATCCTAGTGAGGATTAAAGTACGGGTAACTTCCGGGATCTATTAATTGAATATTATTCTATATATATTCCTATTGAATAACTATTCAGTAATTAGATTGCATGTATGCATATTCATCTTATTCTAAGCTTCATTTCGCCCTATGAACTGTTATTATACGGTTTACTGTTCCCAAATTATATTCAGTGTATTGAGTACTGTCTCCCACGTTCACAGCCACATTTGGTTTGATCTTGTACAAATATTATTTTCTATTTTATTATTTGTTTATTTATTTAAACACATATATATTGGTACAAAAGGGCACCAGGTACATATGCGCCACACTATTTGTGTGTGTGGGCTGTGATACTGCCCGGGTGCCCAAACCGAAGCAGGTGGTTTTCTTAGGGGGCCACACCCCGAGCCTTTGACCAAAAGGTCTGATCCACAAGGCAGTGAAGCATCGTGAGGAGATGCAGTCCCATGGTAGCCGTTGACCAATGACAGGTTCGTCCGCCATTCGTTCCGTCAGGATACTGGAGCCCATGTGCACCATTGGTTTGGAATC
>NC_031495.1:5264651-5332190 GCF_000237925.1 Schistosoma mansoni
CCAACTTAATTCCGCGTTGAAAGCGACCTACCCACCATCTAAACTGACAACAGTGTGGGAAACAAACTGCTCACTCAAACAAACTAAAATCGACGAGTCCTCTTTTCTCAGTAGCTCCAACTGCATTTACCAATTTACATGTACGTGCCGAAGCACATACATTGGAAGAACCGAGAGAAGAGTACATGTCCGCATTTCTGAGCATGTTCCCAAGAAACTGAGGCTGCAAGGCTCCAGGGCTCTCAACAGTGCGATAGCTCGGCATTTACTGGACACCGGGCACAGCATTGACATTTCTCATGCCTTTAAAATCATTAGTAAACAAAGAAGTACAACTGCTCTCCGGTTTGCTGAAGCGATCGCAATAAAAAAACTCAAACCGGATCTATGTATTCAAAAAGAGACAGTGATAAACTTATTACTACCCTGGTAATCCATTTTTTTTGTTTTCTTTCTTTTTTTTGTTTGTTTCAGTTTTGTTGTTATTAGTTCAATTTTGGTTAATATTCAGTTTTTATTATATTCCCCTCCCCTTACCCGATTCTTAAACCACCCTTTCTCCCACACATTTCCGCTCATTTGTCTCTCTTAATTATATGAACTATCCAAATTTTATTCAATCATTACGTAACCTACCCTAATTGTTTTCAACTACCTCTAAAATAATCACATTTTTGATTTTATCTGTCTCTGAACTCCACTCAACTATTACGCCACCCTTTATTCTAATACCTAATAACCTCTGACCTTTCCTTGCCCATATATATATATATATATATAGTTATCACCGATGACTTTTGTTATTCCAATCCTTTACATTCACTTATGTCAGTCGTTCCATCCTATTTATTACCCCAATGCTAAAACTCTAATGCATATTTGGTTGTAAGCAGCTGATGAGAAACCACGAAATATGATGAATTCATATTATTCTGCATCAATATTTGTTCTGTCTTTATTCAACTGGAAGGGCTAGGTGGATAAAGGACCAATAAGGACGTTAGGCTGCTCATACCGATCGAACGTCATTGGTTCGGTACAGTGCTAAGATTGGAAATGTCGTATTTCGATTGGTGGATAAATCACGTGATAAAAGCCGGGCATAAACTCAACAAAAATGGCCTCAGTCGATGAAGTTGTTGACTGTTGGACTGAGCTGTATAGTCAGGTACAGAGTACCTGGCTGAGGTCCATGTAATTATCGTAAGCATTGGTTAGGGAGATATAACTCGGAATCGGTCGCGATTAAGTAGGTGCTTTCACTCATTGTCTTCTCATAGATCCTAATTTTCAAGACCATCATATACTTTTTGTATTTCACAAATTTATTCTTTAATTTTATATCATATTCTCTGTTTACCTTTCGACTACTATTAATAATATTACTACTCTTACTACACTGGGATTTTTCCCGACCATTTCACTTCTCTGTGCTAATATCGTACAACAACTTGAACTGATTCAGATACTAGATCCTACCTTACGTATGACTGACTGGCAATATAAGAGGATTTATCAGGTAAAAGTAATCCTAAGTTACTATAGTAGTTTATATGACCACTTACTAGACAATGCTTAGACGGAATTATCTGCCCAGAAGGTTTCTGAACAACAACTTCCATGTAAATAAATAATTTTTATTTTGCAGCAAATAAATTCTAACGAATTAAAACACCAAACAATGCTCTACACAAAATGTCCGGTTTGGGCACCCGGGCAGTATTACAGCCCTCACACAAATCAAATGAGATTTGTGTGGCGCATATATATCTGGTGCCCCTTCGCACCAATATTTATGTGTTTAAATAAATAAATAAAACTACACAAAATGCAAGAAAAATATTATAAGTGGAATAGGAAACAACCATACAATCAATTATTAATTAAACGAAAATAGTATTTAGTTTATTGTAGAGGAAACTCAACCAAAGTGTTGATTACTACGTGTGCATAAAGTACTGTTGGAACTTTGAGTTATAGGCTGTCAAATTTAAGATATTTTAGGATTCTATTACGGTGGTTTGATGAGTTCAAACAATTTTACCAACCCTAAATATAGAGGATTTCGAAAGGCTGATAGAGCACCTCTGTTTACACTATTAAGCCCCTATACCTTCTGAGCAAATATTTGTTTCGTCAAATGGTTCTGATAATCAAATGCTGACTACATCCTCTCAAATTTACCAACTTTTCCTAATATCATAGTCCGAGTTTTAGATTGATTTCCAAAAGTTTTGACATGGGTATTTCCATTATTTGTTTCTAAAAACGATTTTTCTTTATTTTAGATACGGTTAAAACACGTTGTGAAATTCAAGAGTTGTCAAGTAAACCAACAAACTCCGATATCTCCAGTTCACCTTTGAGTCCAGATCCAAAGATACTTCATATGGATGTCTTAGAAGTTGATAAATTGGAATGGACGCGAGATCTTCCCCCTGTAGCTAAAAAGGCACCCTCTGTAGAACTATCTAATACAAATGTAAACAATAATTCTCTTATAGTTGTAGCTGCTGTGTCATTTTTATCCGTGTAATTGTGGATTATTAGTTCAGTAACTCGTCTTTCATCCATTGAGTCGTGTGTTCGATTACTAATGATCAGCTGCTCCTGCCTACGTTTATAAAGCACTGAGGAATAAGTACTCACCTCAAGGATAGTAGAAGTACATACTCACTATGAAAAATTAATTTACACTTTTTACACCTGTATAAACGGGTTTATAGACTGGTTTTTTTGAAGAACGGACAACAGATAGTATTTTGTTTATTTGTTTAAACACAAAAATTGATATAAAGATGCACTAAAACATATATGCACCACACAATAACGAAATAGAATTGTGAAGAAATAAAGATAAGAAGGTAAGGATTACAGATAAGAAAGACAGTGAATTAATAAAAATAAGTAAATGAGAGTAAAAAAACAAATTGTGAAGCAATTGAGTTTGTAAAAATGCAACCAAGAAGGGTTCTTTCGTTTGAAAAAGTTTCTCTAACTCATGTGAGGGAAGTAAATAATTACATCAGAACCGTCGCTAGCTTCTATTCTGAGCTATGTTTGATAACGTCCTAAGTCAATGTCGCACTATCTCTAGGGAGTTGTGAAGGACTGACATGCTAGTCCCCTACAGCTTTATTTTGCATCACAACACCATGTCATACACTGACCACCTCCTCTTTTCCCAACCAATCCCAGCATCGGCAAATAATGCACGTTATGGAATTCGTTGAGACCACATTTATAGTACGTATTGAAGCCACCGAAGTCGATGTTTCAAGATGGTGGTACTAATTGAATTGTGGTCGCTGTTTCCGAACACACTTTGTCGAACATATGCATTACTAACATGGTGTTGCCAGTTAGTGTCAGCAATCCTTCAGAGTTAACGATGATCAAACACAGAGAGTCGTCTATCATCCTCAACTTGGGGAGGCCAAGTTTCTCACACATAAGGCTAGACTGTTCTCATCGAAGCGTTGTGAATGTGACCTTTTACAGGCAGATTTATATCACGAAAGGACCAAAGATGGTCCAGATTAGCATAAACCGCTCTGGCTTTTACTATACGTGAATTGACTCCATCACTCACATCACTACGAGCACTTACACAACTACCCCAGATACATGAAATTCTCGTTTCGTTCTAACTGGTCACTACGAAGAATGAGTGCAGGGAGAGGCTCCTTCCAGTATTGTAAAAGTACTTCGCACCTTCTAGGTGCAAAGCAGATGCGATATCTACTGGCAATGATACTAAAACTTGATTCATACGTTAAAGTTCCCAGAGAAGTTAATATCAAAAGATTTGTATTTGACCATTTATTACCAAAGCATTTATATCCTTCCAAAATCTCTTCACAAGTAGGTATCATTTACTCAAATCAATTCAAACTTGTACTTTGTTCAAAAATACTGTTATTTCAATCTATCGAACCAAGCGTTATGATACATACAAAATGGTGACGAAAGATTTCATTAAAAAATTGACGAATAACTTTATTAACAATCACGTGAGAGTAAGCTTCTGACGAACAATTTTTATTTCCTGTTTGGCGTTACCATACTGTGCTGTTCCTATGTAGTAATTTAAAGTAAAGGGGATCACAAATTATTGTAAATTACTATTTTTATTGAATTTCAGTCCATGGAAACATCCGCAAATGAAGCATCATCAGATCATTTAGAAGCTAATGATCATGAAATTGGAAAGCATGAATGCGGACGTAATACACATCAAGCTCGTTTTGATTTATCAGGTTTAGTTGTCCCACCTGATGCTGATGTGGATACTTATCTGGGATTGCATCATCATGGTGAAGAACCAGAGGTAAGCTTCATGCTTATTTGTCGTAGTTTCCTACTTTTATCAATAGTATTGATACGCGGAAAAATGATTATTTATTATCGTGAAGAAATCTGGTAACTTTTAATTCATGTATTGTTACCGTTTTGTACACTTATGTGAGGATCATCGATTAATAAATGCTTCCATTCTGACTTATAAGGTAAGGGAATTTTTCGGTGTCAATTGCTCAATCATTAGACTCCCGGTTCGGGTTCCAATAGTATACTTTTACAAAATCATTTCACGATGTAGCGCGATGATCATCTAGTGCCGTTGGTGACAACCGTTTCACGTCTGATGTATTTGAACTTCATCCATCCAAACTTCCCACTAGAACTTCAGAAACTGGTGAGAAAACCGTTATAATATTAATAAAAGGGGTTTTGTGGAGATTTTTTGAATTTATAGGTGGTATCTGTTACAGGTAGGTCATTCATCATACACCATTTGATATCGCTGATCGGCACACAAGAGAGTTGTAAGAGGTTTAAAGAATTTTGAAAGATATATCAATAGTTACACGCTCATGAAAGAATCACACTATAATCGAGTTAAACCTTATGACTTCATTGTCTTTGCTAAAAAATGTACTGTTAATTGAGTTCTAATTCTTCCTTATTGTTAACATTCACTATATTCCTGAATAGATAAAAAGTAAAACCGTTATTTTTCATAAGTTACTTTTAATCAATTCATCATCTCCCCGAATAAAATTCAAGATTGAGGATGATAGAAAATTGACATTAATCTGCGTTTATTTGTATTCAGTTATCGTCACAGGTACTTTTTTACACTTAAACCTCTCTACATTAACCACGCTGCAGTTATCCCTTATGTTGTTATATTTGTTTTCATTTGTAGAGAGCTGGTTATACTATTGGCGAGATGTTCCATCTATGCCGTTCTAGTGTACCGGCTCAACGTCGTCTTGCTATATCAATGCTGGGGTCATCCTTAGTTCAAACACGTCTTGGCAGACATATTCGTTATTTAGCTCCAGTCAACTCGCCTAGTTTAATTACATGTCTATTGTTATCTAAAAACACCTCTTCTGAGATTCCAAATGCAAATCAAACTGGAGGTTGTGGTGGTATTCTCTTCCTGTTACGATGGTGTTTAGACGAAGCAGTCAGCACACTTACCAGTACTAATTCTGTAGGTGGAAATAGAGATGCTGGTGGGGCATCTTTAGCTTTAGTCATTGAATGTATTCGTTGTTTGGCTAACTTAATTTGTGATACTCAATCAGAGGTTAGTTAAATTATGATTTCTGGCGTTTCTTAAGTCTTTTTTATGTACATCAATGTCGTAATCAGTATTAACTGTCTTTGGATGAAATAATTTATGGATGGTTAGCTACGATGTTGTGAACTGAAATTGGGTTTGGCAAGTAGTGAACGATGAACGATTGAGGAATTCTTCTAATCTAGAACGGGATCTATACTAACTGGTAGACCGGATGACTAATAGATAACACTTCAACGATAGTCCTCTTCAAAATTGGGATAGAAAGAAGTCTTGTCAAGATGTATTGGTGAAGGTCCCCAACAGAAATAATTTCCACTCAAATTATTTCAGTTATATATCAAGTTAATAATCATCGATTACAAGGTTCTATCAGCTGATTAACTGTCACCGAACACAAAGTTACAGTGAAAGAATGAAAAAAGGGAAAGGCATTAAGAGTCAAATAATTAATTACAACTAAAACTGTACTAAATGTCAATGAAAATAAATTACTCGAAATAATTTAATATAGTAAAAGTGCGTCTAAGATGACCGGACGAAAATCACCTTAAATCAGTATGTGAATCCTAAGTTTGGTTTTCTTACTCGCACATCGCATTTGGGGAATGTCACAACTTCAACACACCTTAAAGTCTGTTTGTAAAAGTGGTGTGGTGGTTATGATAAGGTTTCGACTATTCGTTGTTCAATAATATGTACTACTATCAAATGCTGAAGTTTTATGGCAGTTGTAATTGCAATACTCACTCTTAGGACAACATGAGGAAGTTACATTTCTTACTACGTAAATTGGATGGAAAGACGCCACATTACTTTATATGATCACTGAATTTCCGGCAGCAGGGGTCAAGAAAAATACCTTAAGTTTGTAACACTTTATTTAAGACAGTCTTACGTGAGGATAAGAAGAATATGATGATTAAAACTGACTTTTCAAAAGTCCATACTTATCAGTTCTTGTCAATGTTTTTAGCTTTTTCTCAATTATGCATATGAATGGCCAATTGAATCTATTTACAAAAGTTGTCTATTTATTGCTCCACCAATTAAACCAATCAATACGAGTGTAACTTCTCAGCAGTCAACTGGTGAAGAGCATGATGATAGTGAATTAGCTGCTAATGATCCTGTGGAATTTCTGTTTATACGCTCAAAACTAGCAAGAAGAATTGCTTGGCTGCTCGCTCCAGGTAAAGGTCGTGCTGGTGTATGCTTAACGGCTGATGCTGCTGGACTTTGGTTGCCAAGTTTGATTATTCGAGGCTTACGTCATTCATCTTCAACAGCGTATGAGGTAAGCATTTTATTTCTTATATTGGTGTCCCAGGAACATTCATGATAGTATTATCGTCTAATCTTCAGTTTCAGTGTTTCTATGGTGAACCATAGCAGTTGATATTTCCTTAGGTTAAATTATATACAAGTTAATCCATGAACGGAAAACGGTGTATATCTTATCATTAATTTTGTCTTAACCTTCTTGAAATACTTTTGTTTTAAGAAAATGAATTTTCATTATTTTATGTAGATCTTTCGCACACCAGAATTAGTATCCGCTCTTTTGATGCACTATCTTCCAATCAATGAGTACCAACTTTACAACAAAGAGAGTTCAAAGATCAATCGTCCTAATCATTTGTCTTCAGTAAACAATATTCCACTACCATCCATAATGCGTTTATGTCGTATTTGGACCCAAATTTCGGATAGTATTTTACTGGCATTCGTAAGTTATTTCAAAGGTTTCTCTAACTTTTCTACGAAATATACTTGGATATCATAGTGTTCTGTGAATTAAAATATAATATCATTCCCAAATACGTAGATTCTCCCTAGAAGACTTTAACTAGTTCGCTGTAATTTATGTGTGTAACTAAACATATAACCGATCTATGAATTTCTCGCTTCCTAATTCTCACATATAATGCCGTATGCATTTGATGCCTACAAAAACGTTTATTGACTTTTCTGCCCCCGAATGCCCTGGTACGGCCGGGAGTGGAGAGAGTCCACTCTCCCTCTCCAAATGCTCTCACGTGACCACACGTATATAGCCTCTGTCAGGGAAGTCCTACTCACTTCCTTCTCGTGGCACCGGTGTTCTTTACGAAATTGAGAGGACGAAAAGCGAATGTCCGGCACTTTAACAGGGTTGGTGGACATACTCAGTTCACTTAGGGGAGTTGGGAAACCTTGATTCCAAATCAATGGTGCATATGGGCTCCAGTATCCTGAGGGAACAAATGGCGTATGAATCAATTGTTGGTCACCGGCTACCATGGGACTGCATCTCCTCACGGTGCTCCACTGCCTTGTGGACTAGACCTTCAGGTCAAAGGCTCGGGGTGTGGCCCCCTAAGAAAACCACCTGCTTCAGTTTGGGCACCTGGGCAGTATCACAGCCCTCACACAAATCGAATGAGATTTGTGAGGCGCATATGTATCTGGTGCTTCCTTGTACCAATATATATGTGTTTAAATAAATAAATTGACTTTTCTATCATTTTACTCTCATATAGAAAGCCTTTTGTTTAAAATCTCCACTGAATATTAATTTACTGCTTTTATGATGCGTAATTAAGTGTATACATATTTCTTCTGAACACTGTCATACTACTCTGAAAACTTTCATAAACTTCATATTTTCTTTACATGTCTGTATCTTTCTAATCACTTATTCCTACGTACTCCATTAAATATAGACTGTAAAGTTGTACATTGTACGTCAAAAGTAAACCTCTACATTATTAGTGATTTACATTATAAAATATGTTTACTTTACAGTTGCAAAATTCTTTGAATCTCATACAAAAATAAGTCATTTACCAAGTAAGTTCTAGGGATTGAACATCCCCAACATAAGTTCCCAATAAATATATTAAAATTCAAATTTAGTGATGTAAGTCACCTTGATGAACTGATATCAAAGAACAAGATATATGAACAGTAGAATAGGTCATAGGTAACGGAAAGAAATCAGTTTTATTGGTCACTCACTCTCCAACTAATTAAGGCTCTATTGTTAGTCCTAATTCTTCAATTATTATTATCATTATTATTATTATTTAAACACATAAAAATTGATACAATGAGGCACCAGATAAATATGCGCCACACAAATCATTCGATTTGTGTGTGCTGGGATACTGCCCAAAGCAGGTGGTTTTCTTAGGGGACCACACCCCGTGCCTTTAACCTAAAGGTCTAACCCATAAGGCAGTGGGGCGACGTAAGGAGATGCAGTCCCATGGTAGCCGGTGATCAATGATTGGTTCATGCACCATTTATCCCTCAGGATCCTGGAGCCCATGTGCACTACTGGTTTGGAACTATGGATTTCCAACCCCTCTAGGTGGATCCCCCCCCAGTGTCGAACATTCGCTTTTCGTACTCCCAGTTCGTAAACAATAGTAATGCCATAAGAAGGCAGTAAGTAGGACTTCCTTGTTAGTAGCTTTATGCGCGTGGCCGTGTGAGAGCATTTGGAGAGGGAGAGCTGACTTTTCCCACTCTCGGCCGTACCAGGGTATTTGGGAGCAATTCTTCGAAACCATATTAGATAGTAAATAATCATAGTCTTTTTCACTTGTTTCCCCAATTCCTTGGAACTAATGATAATTTTAACTTGTCAACTTAGTGATGACTAATTCACTTTATTCTTATTTTTAGGTCAATGACCATCACCTTATAGAACGCTGTCTATCGTATTTATGCTATAAAGATTCTACTGGAAATCAATCCAATCTAACCACTTCTAATCTAGTTGGATTTTTGCACAATGCACTTCCTATATGTTTAGCTATTCAATTACAAATTGAGTCAATTCGTTGTTTGAATTCATGTTTTGTAAATCGTACACCACCGTACAAAGCTGTTTGTCTGTTACAGTAAGTGCTTTTTTCCCCTCACTTTTCAATAAGTTCAATTTTTCATGTGAATTTTTAAAGAGAATTTTCTAATTTTAGGTTTTGTAAAATCAATTTTAGTTCACATGTTTACTTTATTCATATATTGTGAATAGCCATTTCATCCAGTGGATTAAATATTCAATTTTCAATCCTTACACCATAAATTCAATCTTTAGTACACCTAGAAGTTCAACAGCTCTAATATTGCAAAGGAAAGTTAGTTAGGGTCAATTTTAATGAAGTTCAATGAAAATAGTAACGTCCATTTAACAAATGTTTGTTTTTTTTAGTTCGTGAAACTTTCTAGTTGAAAGCGATGATGGTAAGTAACTTTAAGATCATAAAAATTAGCCTAAATCATTTATCCTATTTACTGCATTTAGGGCTGTTGATGGCTCAGGCCTGAACCCTTCCCCATATGTTTTGGTCTTATCACCAGGATCATAAAGTAGCGTAGAGCTATGTACAGAAACCTATACTTGATACATGTGTTAGATCAAGATATTGGACCGCCTCAGTGCTAAAGTAGAGAACCTTCACGAGGTTAATATACTTCTTTGGGATGCCTTTTAATGACAGACGCTGCCACAGAACCTCACGATCAACGGATTTGAACGCCACCTCAATGTCAAGTGATACAACTATAGTCGGACGTCGAAAAGTATGTTTGTGTTTCAGAATCTGCTGAAGGGCGAATATTCGGTCTATACATCCACGTTCATATCTGAAATCAGCCTGGTTTTCTTGGGTTTTCTCTTCACGAGCTCTAGTTAGACATCGAATTATTGTTGAGGTTAATATTTTAGACATTATATTAGTTAAGCTGACTCCTCTGTGATTGTCACAAGAGGATTCTTGTCCTTATAAACTGGGACGATCAGCGATCGAAACCAGTCAGGTAAGTTTACGTCCAGTCTCAGTCAATCTAATTCCTAAAACTGGACCATCGTCTTTAAAAATCACTGGAGTTTATCCATGAGATCCTGCTGACCTTCCTTGCTTTAGATTGCTTATGGCCTTTCCAACCTCACTATGAGTTGGAGGACCTATGTCGATTTGCTATTTAGGTTGCTTGAAGATGCTGGATAACTAAATTGTGGCTGAAAGCCAGTTGAACGTTTTGCTAAAGTGTTCTGCCCATCGGTCCAATCTCCTGAATTGAGAAGGAATTATAGTACCGTCTTATTTTGAGATAGTTTTACTAACAGCCGGATTTTTAATACCTGTTTCCTTGAGAAGTCTGAATGGTTGTCTATTGTTACCTATCGCTGTTCCCTTTTCCATCTCTTCTGATTTCGCTACTCACCATTCCTCACAATCGAGTAGGCACTTCGTCAATCTACGCTTAGGCTGCCCTGGCTCCTCATCGTGTTCGGGATCAGACGGGATGAGTTTTCGAGCATCCATTAGTTTAGTAAACACTACAGAAATCCCCTGTTTCTTAACCTTTTGGTTTAAGTCGCTGGTAGATGTGATTGGTGTTTCCATAGGTTTTTGAATGCCATACCAAGCTATCGCGGGATGAATATCACTTTCATGGTTGACTAACTCCTATAGTTGGTCCTGAAATATATTCTTAACTTTCTCATCATTACGTCGAACACTTAGGGGTTTTCTTTCTGTGGCTTTTCTACGTCTAGTAACACGCAGACAAATACGTACCCGAACTAGAGCATGATCCGGGTCTAAACATATGCTCTAGAATGAGCGTCAGTTTTCAATCGAGCCCCTCCAACGATGTCTAATGGCAATGTGACCCATTTAAATCTAATGATGAGTCGATTATGGTGGTCGCCACGTTAGGCGATGTTTCTCCTTATGTTTAAAGTTGGTTTGGCTTAATTGACCTATTTGAGCACTGAATTCACTTTCCATTATTACCAATTCAGAGCGTTTAGCATTTTGGACGAAGTTTGGTAGTTTCCCATGAAATTCGCCTTTAACTTCACCCGAACTCCAATTAGCGAGAACTTAAACAGAGACAACGAAAAGGTAATGGCATGTGTCACTATCTTTTAGAGTTCTTAATGTCCTGTATAATCGGACAGAGCACAAGCGATTGTCTGTTGGAATCTAGTCTAACAGGGCCTGTTCTACTTTTGAACTTAATGCTATACCTACACCAGCGAGGCCATGGGAAGTAGCAGTAGGGATTCCAGATACTCGGAGGGTAAATCATACCTATTCTTTATATTGACGAGGTGAAGTCAAATAAGAAACACAATTTTTTGTATCACTTTTAATTAGGAAGTATACATAAAAGGTATTCTGTTCTTGTTCAACATTCACATACTTAATATAGATCTGTTTCAACGGATGTAAAGAAAGCTTTAATTTCGATAGTTTTCGATTTACCTCACCTGTTATCCCACATTTGTTTATTATGTGTCTGTCCTTTTTATCAGGAATAACTTATCTGATATTTTCCATTCTGCACAAAATTGTTGGATTTTATATCATTCTAAATTTATTACTGAAAGACAAACTTCACTTATTGAAGAAGATTACTTTCTCACACCACTTTTAACTAGTTGGATTCATTTTTTGATTAATCTATCATTTTGTCTCATGGAAGGTGAAAATAATAAGTGAGTGATTTTTTTTCTTACAGTTGTATGCAATAACGTAGTCATAGTACACAGTTGTTTGATTTTTGCTATTTGTTGCGGAAAGGTTTTAATTTATTTTATTATTAGCATGGGGAAGTTTGTGAATATTGTTCAATTTTAAGCTTTTCATCACGGACTGACTTTAATAAGACAACCTTCGGAAAACAAGAAGTAGCAAACAGCCGTCTCTTCTTAATATGGGACTCTTCAGCAATACTCACCCACGATTCCACCAGGGTTCGAACTCGGGATCTTCAAATTTCGCGGTGAGCCGTTAACTTTCAGACCACTGAGTAAGCAATGTAAATTATCGTATTTCGTCCCAGTTACCTAAAGGTTAAGAAGTTACCACAAAATTTTAAAGTCCTGCGTTCGATCCCTAGTGGTATGGAGTTCCATGCTAGAAGAAAAAGGTCGCTGAATGTCTCCCGGTTTTCAATGGCTATTTAATTAAGTTTAGTCTGTGATGTAAACTAAAAAATGCAGTCAGTCATTTTACTACATGTATTTGATCTGGATTCAACTTTCCTCAAATATGTATTCTATAGTTTACTATCCCTTAAAACAGTAAGCTTTAGTACTTCACTGTTCCATCTCTTTCATCCTTCAGTTTCTCACAAATGCTCTTTTAAAAAATGTTCAAATATTTTTTTCATCGGTGGTTTTTACTTCCGGAATTGGTTTGACATCCTTACGTGGTTTCTAAATTGTCTCAACTAAGACGGCAAATTAGCCTTTGATAATTTTCTAGCTGAATCAATCTGCCGATATCGATCGGTTCTTTTTCGGTAACTAGATTTCACTGTTTACACAGTAGCTTCTGTATGGGAACAGATACTTACTATATTTCTTATCCACTATCATCGTTAACATCATGTTGATTTTCATTCAATAATCATTATGTTTAATCCTGATTTCTATTTTCTCTACTACAATATATCTTCAAATCTTCTAGTTCTACCAATATACATCAAACAATTCAAATGATTATTGAAAATGTCTTGAATTGGTGTTGTGAACTTGAGAACCATATTAGTAAAAAATTACAAAGTAATTTAATCACGCCTGTTTGGGAAAGTTTTGAAGTAAGTGTTATTTTCTAATTATTAATATTCCCAATTACATTGAATAATTTGACTTGGTTTTTACTGTTATCTGTTTCAACGAACCAATATGGGGGTTAGTTCCTAATTTTTTTGATAAGTATTACGCTTTATTATTAGTCCAGTCTTAAATACCGGAAGAAGTATGAACCTTCACAGATAATAATAAGTATCATATCTGTTGAGCAAGTTTGTGGCGATAGTGACTCAGAAACTTAACGTGTGTAACTCTCTTTAGTTTAGTGCAACGAGCACTGTGTTAGGATGTCAGTAGGAATGCCAACACTTAAACGCAGACATTCCTAACAAGTAATTTTCTTATAAGATGATAATATATGTATTTTGGATTATTTTGTTAGCCAATACCCAAAACATAGTTGTGTCTTATGTTTTCGGATATCACTGGACTAGACTGTTATTCTTGTTTCAATCTGAACAGCTGGACAGTATCCCTATCCCATATATAATAGGTTTATTAGAAAAACTAATGTTTCAGAGTGTGTACTAAACGATAGCCAAGTGTAAAACAAACTTGGCTTTCTTCCAAGAGGTCATAAGACTTCAACTTTTTTCAGCCTGCTTCGTTATGGATGACCGGGTAAACTTATGGCCTAAAGCCTGACACATAAACCTGAACTTGGTAAATAAATTGTTTTATTTAAAAGTGTATTTGTTTATTGGTTTGAATTATTTTTGCCACTTAGTTGATGATCGTGTTTGCTAAAATTATTTCAAAAAAGTTGAGTTAAGCCAGATGTTTAAGTGTAAGACCCATCCATGCACTGTTATAACGACAAATCTAACAAAATTAGTATAAATTAACATACCTCTGGATTATTATTGTTTCTATCTACACTCAAGGTATATGGAAGGACGGTTAATAAACAAGTAGACCTTTCCCTACTATCGTACTGAACAAGAACACTAGTGGGACAATTGAATGTATTTGAGCACAACATCACAGAATATCTCACTAAAATCTGAGAACCATATAGTAAATAGTTAATTTGCAAAATAACAATCTATTATCTCAAACTTGACTGTTCCTTCTGCAAATATCAGTCCGTTGTCTCAGATTTCATTGTTCATACATTTTCATACCAATTGCGTTCCGTTCCCGTTCTTTCCTTATCAATCTTCTACTGAAATACATTCTATGCCTGACCATCGTTAATAACTACTTATGTGGATATAAGTAACCCACACCACACTATCATGGTATCATGACGGAGGTTCTTTCACTGGAATTCATTTTATACACAGATAAGATACTTTGTGAACCTATCTCTTACCACCTCTAATGTATTGTAGTTTTCGTGCTTTAGGCTTGTTTGCATACACGCAACTGATTTATTGACTATGAAGAAAGTTTTTCAATTGATGAAACATAGTAGCCAGTTTCCGATTTATGTATTGAGATTAAGATCGAATGTTGTTGTCCTAGGGTCGATGATATTACACAGCTGTTTAAATTAAAATAAATAAGAGCTGAAATCTGTCAATCAATCATTGATAGTGGAATGTTTTATTCAGCAACCTAATTGTTTCATTCAATGAAAATTCAAGTTCTATTAACAATATATACTATGTTAACTTATATTATCCGTGATTGTCATACATTTAATATGTTCTCACCTCATCCAGGTTGCAATCTAACACTTGTATAGTACCTATCAAATCGAACCCCCCCCCAGTTGAACTAATACTAATAAACATGACACCTATCTAGTGGAATAGGATTTTTATTGTTATAGAGTGATATGGTTATTTACAAAATATTAACCTAAAAATAAACATATCTGGAAATGTCATTGACGATGGAAGGCAGTAGATTTTTCCGGTTGCTCACTCTCTCTCTAACCAACTATGACCTTGCTCATTGTAACATTCTCAGAATCCAGTATTTGTCCATGTCGTTATTACTTTTATACACTTGTTTTTTAGATTTCGTTTAATAATTAACTAATTTCATAAATCTTAAATCTGTTTAATTTGACCGTAATTATTTTTCTTGCTACCATTACTGCTACACAGAAAGATTTAACTGAAGCAGGCTTGAATACATCTCTAATGGCTGTAGTAATCACATCCAGTCTTAAATGTATCCAGTTATTATCTCGAATCAATTCACAGCTGAATACAGTAAGCCAGTTTTTGAAAAATTCTCTTTTCACATATGACTGATTGTATTTACCCAAACTGTAGTTATCTATATTGTTCGAACTGATTAAACTTTCCATATTGTATTACTGATCATCCAGAAAAACGTTTTACTCATTTCCTTATGGTTGTAAAAGTTTAAAATCTCTTTATGTTATAACTGGTCACGTCGAGTATTGAAAACCTAGATCACACCAAAGAGTCAGTAAACCTCTATTTGATTCGAAAGTTAATAGCGGATTTCTGTGGAAGAGAATGATGGTAAATGATTTTCGAACAACGTATCTATACTGACCCTTTATAATTTCTTTTCTATTTCATTTTATGATAACACAAATCACCCTTACGGTTGTCAGTGCTAGTAAGCTTCAAAACAATGAGTAAACCAAATCGATAATGACTTAAGCATTACGATGGTTTGAAAGAGTTTGTTGTAGATAGTTTCAAATTTATATTTAGGAAGCAATTTTGTCTTTTCTAGTAAACAAACCTCAATTTATATCTTTCGTGCACACATATTTATCACAATTATTTTTCTATCAGATATTAAAAAGATGCCTGAATGATCTATTCTGTATTCAGTTATATGACCTCGGTAACGTGATACAATTATTTGCCTAGAATATATGTTAACCAGTTGATATGAATGTGGAAGTTATATTACAAAGCAAAAACAACATAGGAAATTTTTGGGGACTTAGATATACTTGATTAAATCATATTCCATTTTAAATTGACTAAGGTGGTGGCGAACTAGTCAAAGCTTTCGACTTTCAACGATAGGTTCGAGCCTTGCTTCACATATTATTGTTAGCTCTGACACTTGGAGTGTGCCTTAAAACCCAGCATACTAACCTCTACCTGGTGAATGAGTTCCATGATACTTTCATATTCATGTTTATATCTACAGTAAGTGGGATTTTGAGAAATTATCTGTTCAATGATCAATACAATATGTTTCTCTTTCAGTTTTATATTTCTGATATTAATTTTTTTACAAGTCTTTTCATAAACAATTAACAAATCATTGGAATAATAGTTTAACGCCAATATTCAAACTACCATTTTGGAATCAAATGCTTTGTCGATTCATGCAGTAAGTTTTCTTTGTAAAGTATCATTGTACTTGGATTTCAAACTAATATTATGCTGTTCTATTGCCACGATTGAAATAAATTCATTTGTACTTTAATTGTGATGTTCGATAGTCAGCAGTTAATTAATAGAATGCCTTAAATCGAAATTTCCTACTTGTCGAATAAGTATGTTGCATAACCCTACAGAAATTTATACTTTCTTATTATTATTTAAACACATAAATATTGGTACAAGGAAGCACCAGATACATATGCGCCGCACAAATCTCATTCGATTAGTCTGAGGGCTGTGATACTGCCCAGGTGCCCAAACTGAAGCAGGTGGTTTTCTTAGGGGGCCACACCCCGAGCCTTTGACCTAAAAGTCTTATCCACAAGGCAGTGAAGCATCGTCAGGAGATGCAGTCCCATGGTAACCGGTGATCAACGATTGGTTCATACGCCATTTGTTCTCTCAGGATCCTGGAGCCCATGTACACCATTGGTTTGGAATCATGGTTTTCCAACTCCCCTAGGTGGAGTTTCCATGTCTACCGACGCGGTTAAAACTCCGGACATTCGCTTTTCGTCCTCTCAATTTCGCAAAGAACACCGGTGCTACGAGAAGGCAGTGAGTAGGATTATTAAAATATTTCTTCTTAATATTTCTTCTTAAAATATTATTCTTAAAATATTTAGGAGTTGCAACAAAACATTCTGTACTCACTTATTTTGAGCTGATGACATTCATGTGTTAAATCACTGAGTGATCGTAAGGGTTATCTAGTGTATTTAAAACGGATTTATTATAATTTGACTAGTGATATTTAGTTATAATGATAATGATCTATTTATGCTTCTATAAGATTATATAAGCATAACATTGATTAATACACACTGATCCGTCAACATAAATGACTTTTAAAACTGTGACACTGTTTAGTGCGTGTCCTAATTCCACAAGGAACATAATTTTGCTTAAGGTTCCCTATATTCATCTTGTTAACGACTTCTAACTAACACAACACATAGATACCTGATTTTCTTCCTATTCTCTCCAACCACTTGACATAAAACGTAGTGTACGTGATATTACATCAATTGAAATAGTTGTTATATTGTGTCTTGATCAATAAAATTCAGTCAACTCTAAGGACTAGATAAATAAGACATTGGTTATTGCTAGGTGATCAATCAATGTATCCTTGACATACTTATCGGTGCTAGATTCACGTAAGATATTTTACTGAGAAGAATTGAGTATTGGAAAAAACATTTGTTTATCTAGCTTTATGATATACTATGGATATATCTAGTGTACTTCCATAGTACATTTTATTCTGAATAGGAATAAGGTAATAAGAGTCAACAAAGTAATCATTCCAATGGTAGTACTGAACTAATTCGTTTCTAGACTTGAAGAATTATGATGTTTGATTCATGTGACATAGTATTATTTTTCTACGTGAAATGATGGATGACATAACTATATAATAGTACATGTTACGTGAATACAAGTGTTTTCTATCGAGTTTCATGTAGAAAAATAATACATTTTCTACTCTAATTTTACACATAGGATAGTCACTGATTCAAATCTCTGTTCATCTGCTTTAGTTGGGCATCCTGGATGTGTTACTAGTTGTCATAGAATAGGTATGATTGATAGTTGAGTACATCCACCCCTACTTTCTTTATCCTAATGTGAAATCTCGACAGTCGAGGTTCATGAGCTCACCATCAGTCGAACCAAGTAACCTCAGATATCATTGCAATAACTTAACCTTAGACTACTGAATTCGTATCAATTTGCTAACTCTATGGTCTAGACGTGAGGTGCTCGTCGTCAGACATGACGTGTAGTAAAGAATCTATCCTTTTGGTTACTGATCATTACTGGTTCTCTAGTTAGTCATTCATGAACAACGTAATACTTTCCACATATGTACATCGTTTCAAGATGACACGTCTTATCAAAACAGCCAGATGAAATTATCGAGACATATGCCAGATTAGTAGAATTAGTGGTAGTATCAGTGACGGTAGTACAAATTATCGGGTCATGGAAAATATCCTTCAACAAGAATGATTTCGCGCACCAAGAAATGTAAGATCTAAGAGAAGACAAATAATGAATGCATTCACATAATTGTGATAGATTTTAAGCCATTCCATCCTACTTCTTCAACCACTGATTATGGTAACCATAAAGACCCCGGCCAGATTTATTTATTTATTTATTTGAACACATACGTATTGGTACAAAGGGCACCAGATACATATGCGCCACACAAAATAATGAGAATAGGAGGAGAAAGGATGAAAATATAAGGGGGACTGAAATGTACAACCAGAAGAACTCTCTCAGTTAAGAAAGTAATAACCACTCTTTATGAAGAAAGTAAAAGTAGGTTACAGCAGGATCGCCACTGGCTTCTATTCTGAGCCATGTCTGATAACGTCTCTAGCCACTGTGTTGCACCATCTCTCGGACTCCAGCCAGGGAGTCGTGAAGGACCAACAGAAGCTAGCCCTTTGCAGCTTTCTTTCATGCCACGACACCATGTCATACACTGACCACCTCTCCGCTTTTTCCAACCAGTCCCAGGGTCGGCAAATAATGCACGACGTGGAAGTCTCTGGGACGACATTCGTAAAACATGTCCAAGCCACCGAAGTCGGTGTTTCAAGATGGTGACACCAATTGAATTATCGTCTCTGCGCCCGAACACATGATGCCGAACCTCTGCATTACTAACATGGTGTTGCCACTGTATGTCAGCAATCCTTCGGAGACAACGATGATCGAACATAGAGAGTCGTCTAACATCGTCAACTCGGAGAGGCCAGGTTTCACAAGCATAGAGCAAAACTGCTCTCACCGACGCGTTGTAGATCCGACCTTTTACAGCCAGACTAACATCACGAAGGCGCCAAAGATGGCCCAGATTGGCATAAGCCGCTCTGGCCTTCGTTAGATAGTCTATACCTAACTTACATGGCTCAGTTCATTAGTTTTTAACTTCATCAACTGGTGCCACATCTTGGTTTGACCACTTCTAGCTTTCTACATAACTGGTTTATCACCTGGTGTCAGTATATGATCAATGCCATCTTTAGTAAACTATCACTTATTTTGTCAGATATTTTCCACTTAGTTCAATTTTTCAAAACAACTTGTTTTTTTCTTGACTCAACCAGAAACGAAAGTATTCTTACTGGTAGTCCTGTTCAGGTTCGTGATGTATCCCCATGTTTACTTCCAGAATCATCAATAAATGTTCATACAAATGAAGGAGTAAAACTTGACTGGACTTCTCTTGATCAAAATACGTTGTTAGATGATGGGGTTTTACAACTAGTCTCATTATCGCCTAGTTGTCTACCAAATTATGGTACTGTACTATACTTCTGTTATGATCCACACTATAGTCAATTAAGTGGATTAACATGGCCAAAAGTTGTTTCACAGTCAATCAATTCTGCTACTCAAGAAATAAAGAATACTAATATTCAAAATGAATGTGATCAAGTATCATTTAATCCGAAACAAATGAACACAAGATATTTACCATTAATGTCTGCTATAGTTAATATTTTAGAATCGATTATCATTCAGTTCAAACTGCACATGATAACATTGAGAGAATTATCACCAATTTCTGATTTACTTCTCCCTTTAATCGATTGGATCAAACGTGTTTATCAAAAATCATTTTTTCTCAAATGGAAATCGCTAACTATGTTTCAACAAAAATTCTCGACGATAACTTCCACTGATGAGGTTGATAATGATGAGCCTCATTTGCTCATATCCATTGAAAGTGAATTAATTACAAGAATATTGTTATTGTTTAGTCAGGTAAATTTCATACTGGAATTAAGCTGAGAGTTTTCCGGGATCCTACCTTTATTTTTTTTTAGCTGAAAAGCTTTAGGACTTTGTTTTTTTTTGTATTGATGTGCTGTAGACTGTATTCAGTTGATAATTTAGTCGAATCAGTATTGCAATATGTAGTAGAAATTGATTAAATTCAAATCACGACACTTGCAGTTTGAATATACCAGAAGTGAAACTAGTTAATCGTCGTGTGATATTACGAATTGGTTGGGTTCCAACCCATTGATTCTAATGCTTAGGTGTTCGCCAAGATACCTAGAGCTCATGGGTTTGATCCTTGGTGAGGCTGTTGGTATCCACTGCTGAGCAGTCCCAAAATAATACAGAAAACAGTCAAGTCCTCTCCCCTTTGCAGTAATGACCCGGCCAACATAAATGTAATAATACTAATATAAATTCTGAAAATAATAATTACAGAATTCATGCCAGTTTACAGACATGATCAGCTAAATATATACAGTAATAATATTAAATGCAGAGAACAGATTTGTGATATACGAGGGTTTTAAGTTTCCTAGTTCGAAAATTGTTTAGATAGTACATTCTTCACATGTATTACATCAATGAAATGCATCAGTCAGGAACTTTTAATTCTTTTTCAGTTGGCATCCTGTTGATGTGTGAATGGTGTATTTAAGGTTATTTACTGCTCCATAACGAACTGATTATAACCATCTACAACTAGAGAAAATAAAACGGAAGCAGAGAGCACGGGGCAAAAAAGGCAATAATTACTACGATAGGTTAGTCAGGTCGGGTTATTTTTGTGTTAGATATTATTCAAATTAGTCAGGGTTGCCAGGGCTAGTGTTAGTGTAAAGTGACGGCAGGTGGGTACGTTTACCTAGTGGATTTAGTGATAAAAATGACTAAACATTTAAAGTTCCTATAGTCTCACTTGTGGAATGAGATAAACCTACAGGTGTAAGAACATTTAAAGCATTTTCAGAAGTGAGGTATCTATGCAACGAACAAAGAACGGGAGCGACTTTATCTCACAGATATATTGTGGTAGACTATTCCAGAGTCTGGAAAATATGCTGACAAATTGTAAGGGACTCTGTAACTAGGTGTTTCTGCATATTGAATTACTTCACTGGATGTAGAGGATAGTTTATTAAATATTTTGAAGAAAAAGATTCGATTCGGTTTGAGTCGCCTTTTTCACAAAGGGTCTAGTCCAAGTTTATTACATCTGGACTTATAATTCAAGGTACAATCAGTTTCAAGAATCCGAAGTGTAAATCGTCTCTGTACGGATTCCAACCTCAATTCATCCTTTGTGAGCACACTACTAAGAATAAACGTGCACTATTCTAGGAGTGGTCGAACACGTACTTTGTACATTAAAATACATGACTCGTTGTTATAGGGGTTTCGAGTTATGCAGCTGTTACGTCTTGTAGGTTGAACGCTATATTTAGATCCTAAGCTATTCTGATAACCCCAGTCTAGAACTACTCAGCGACTTGAAGACGAGAGAAAAGGCACAAAATGTGTGGGAAGCACTTTACTACTTTACTACCATAAGAAGTTGGGACTTGGAGGTTTCAAGTTGTTTCCATGAATATATCTCAATTGTATTGTAATGGTTAACTTAGCTCTCCAACTAAGTAGTCGTGAAGTTTCTGTTCTTCTGAAAATTAACTTTTCATCCTGTTAGGGAGAGGGGCTATTGTTTTACTTGTGTGGCACATATGTATTCGGTGCCCCTTTGTACCGATATTTATGTGTTCAAATAAATAAACAAATAAATCCACTTCATCCATGGTGATGACAAATGGTATTCATAAAAAAATCAGTTGCATTGAAAATATGCTAATCGCTATGAATTTGATAAGCTTCGATATATATTTTAAATTAATTTTTTTCTTTATTTAAACACATAAATATTGGTACAAGGAAGCACCAAATATATATGCACCGCACAAATCTCATTTGATTTGTGGGAGGGCTGTGATACTGCCCAGGTGCTCAAACTGAAGCAGGTGGTTTTCTTAGGGGACCACACTCGGAACCTTTGACCTAAAGATCTGATCCACAAGGCAGTGGAGTATCGTGAGGAGATGCAGTCCCATGGTAACCGGTGACCAACGATTGGTTCATACGCCATTTTTTCCTTTAGGGTACTGGAGCCCATGTGCACCATTGGTTTGGAATCATGGTTTTCCAACTCCCCTAGGTGGACTCACCGTGTCCACCAACCCGGTTAAAGCGCCAGACATTCGCTTTTCGTCCTTTCAATTTCGTAAACAACAATAATGCCACGAGAAGGCAGCGAGTAGGACTTCCCTGACAGAGGCTATATACGCGTGGCCATGTGAGAGCATTTGGAGAGCGAGAGCGGACTCTCCCCACTCTCGGCCGTATCAGGGCATTTGGGGACTTTTGATATATAGTTAAACTTGATAGTCAACTCTTCATTTCATTGTTATTTAAAAACAACTTACAATATCTGCATATTCTGGCAATTTTTTACTTCTATCTATTTTTTGTTTCTACTCTAGATTTTAGAATTAAATGAATCAAATTTAAGTGTCTATTTAAAATCATCATTATGTTGTAATTCAACTTTGGGTGAATATGTCAATAGTGGTAATATTATCCATTTAGCTGCTTTACGTATTCTGCCATATTTACGTAAAGGTCAAGAAGAATTAAGAACTCGTCTTATTTTAGAAGTTATATTCAATAATCGACAAATTGAATTAAACAGCTTCAAGTGAGTATATCACTTTTTATTTTAATAATAACTATCATAGGTAGTTTGGGTACTATAAAGTAATACTGAATGGCTGCATAATACATAAACAATATTATGCTAAATAAAGGCTTATTCATTCGCTCATTTCCTACACTTTAAAGGACGGTTAGTGATAATACTACCTAGCCGCTCCCTGAACCAAAGTAGGTAGACAAGGTTCGAAATTGAGCTCTGTTGACTGAATATTATGCACCGTAACCATTATGCTACTCCTTTACATAGAGAAATATATCTCTATGGGGAATAAGATTTGTAGCTCAGATGGATAATTTTAAGTGGAGTTTCATTTTCTGAACTCAATAGTTTAACCTCAAAGCTTTAACCATCCTTTTGGACAATGTTATCAGCGCAAAATCCAGATAAAAGTAAAGTATTTGAATTTTTTTCATATGAATAACAGCCTATTCTGTCAACCTTGATCGTGAGGTGTTGGTGATTCTCATCCTGTTATTGTATGCATATTTATTTTGGTTGATAGATTGGGTTCGTTCCGGTATGCTTATTGATTGTTGATTAACCTGATTTCCAAGTCCTAAAAATTCTATGATCGTCTTATTAATTTCTGTTCAAGATTTCAACATTTTCGCAGTCGAACGTGTGTTCACAGTTGTCTACGTGCATTGATACAAGGAAAGTTACATCATAGCGTATGGTAGCTAATTGTATTCACGCAGTTGAAGACGAAGAGAGCGTCCACTTTGCTTGATGTAGCGTTTAAATTAGTTGGGGCAGTTAGTTTCGTAGATTATGTTTGACTTTGCTTCTTTTCTCTTTTCATCCTTTGGTTTTCATAAGACTGAATAAAGTTATTTTATTGAATGATGTTCTACGCCTCTTTCAAACGATCTCAATAATTTTCTAGTTTTCAATGTATCCTTCATATATAATGAAATGCTCCGTTTTTTTGGTTTCCTCATTCGATCACTCACTTGACTGGAATTGTTGGCATGTACCAATTAACAAGTAAATAATTTCCTGTCGCTATTGAATATTTTTTATTCTGATCATGTACAGAAACAAATTCTATCAACTTCTGTAATTAAAATTTCTGGGTGAATATTTATTTGTTTTTCAGCGACACGCTTAACGTTGAATACGTTTTACGACGTCTACATGAAATTAGAGAACTGTATTACCATGAACTAGTACTTGGAACAACATCAACTTCCATTGCACGGAATGATGGTGTCACAGATAATATTAATGATAACGAAGACAGTCGATTAAGTAAGTTATATATATTCATTCAAATATGTCACACTATGTCCAAACCTCAGTGATCGTGTTAAAACTAGCTTAATGTGTGCTTAACTAAATAGGAATTAAGAGGCCTAGTTCGTTTCATTTTGGTATACTAATGTAAAGTATGACGATTTAGAGAAGAATTCTCATTTTAGTTTGATGTCACTTACGCCTGCCTACCTGTCTGTCAAGTTGATTATTGAAACTAAAATAAGTTCACTATGTATAGATAATTTTAATCAATCATTGGAGGTGTTAGATAATAGAACACAGAATTAGTCACAGTAGCGCACATTCATTCTTTCTATTTGATTCATATTGTCTGTCACCTAATATTTTCTACTCCTGTTACTGATACTGTTGTAAACGAGAATACAGGTGGGAATAAGTGATTATATCTGAATAAAAATTATAGAATCTCCTGAGAAATATGAGAATCATACACTGAATACTTCATTTGCAAATTTCCATCATTTGTCTGTCACATTCTGTATAATTCTTCCAGTTCACAATTCCTTTCTATTTTCCCTTCCGTTCTCTTTAACTCGATCTTCTTAGCCTTCTGCTGCCAGGTTTTTCACTTCTGATGAGTGTTACGTATTACTTATGTTTGTCGACATAAGTAGCATACACCTCAATACTATTAATCTGGCATTTGTCTTGATGGTTCTATTCAAATGTATTGATCTAATGTATCAACTTGAACCCAATGCAATTATATTACAGGTTCTATATTGTTTATAACTATGTGTAGAATGCCTGGAACTTGTGTTAACAGAAATCTAATTTATAAACTATTTACAAGTATAGATCCTAAGAAAAATACATTGAATGTTAGTGAACTGAAATTCACGTAAACATCGTTTCCCCTATAAATGTTATTTTTCTTCTTATTGAATTTATTCGTTCGGAATTAACTTTGCATCACATAGCAAATGTTCTCTCTTGCTTCTTCTGTAATAATACTATGTTCTATCAGTCCACTTCTAACAAAGTATTCCCCTTCGTAAAAACAGTTCAAGAGGCCAGAGAGATGTTCTATAGACTATGTAGATGAGTTTATATATCCTTGATCTTTTTTTTTGATATTCAGATAGACAAATTTGTAGAAAATTTCAATCTATTCACTCATTATATAAACATTTTTATTGTATGACTATTTTCTTTTTCTTTATTCCCACAAGCTATTTATTTACAATGACTGTTTTTTTGACTGGTTAACAGTTTACTTACTCCTGTTACCTCTCGTGGAGGAAAACAGGCCACACTGATCAGCATTCTCCATCGAACTCTGTCCTGGACAATCCTTTCCAGTTGTTATTCATTCTTTTAATGTCTGCTTTCAATTTCCGACGCAGTATATTTTTTGGTCCTCCTCTTTTCCGTTTCCTTTCAGGATTCCAAGTAAATCTTGTCTTTTGATGGAGTTTGATTTCCGCAGTGTATGTTTTATCCACCTTCATCATTTTTTCCTTATTCCCTCTTCAGATGGAAGCTGGTTTGTTCTCTCCCAGAATAGGCTGTTGCTTATGGTATTCGATCAACGGATATTGAGTATCTTGCATAGACAATTGTGTATAAATAGCAGTGAGCTAAAATTCCCATCATTCATTTGGAGCATCGCTTAAGCTTCTCACCCGCACTGTTTTGTCTCAATTTTATCGGATTTTAACTTGACTGTAAGGATATTTTATTCTTTTATTATGGTTTGTGTTATCTTTGAAGCTTTCGTTGTTGTTCATACACAATTTTATCAATACCTTGTGTATGATGTAAGTTTTCCAAACTTCCTATGTTAAAACGTTAATTCATCAGATATTTACATTATTATATGGAAATATCTTTTTTCCTATGTAGGCTTATCACCAATTCTTGAAGATATGCCTGAAGTAAATCCAGATCATTCATTGAAATATCAATCTATTTTTCAATTGAATCATGTTATTTCTAAATCAAGATCTGTATGTGACCGATTAATTTCAAAGGAATGGGTATATATGCCATTTATTCATGCATATTTATTGTCAAAATGCAAAAAAATTAATGAGGAAGATGAAACGTATCGTAAGGTAAGTGTATTCATGTATGAATGATTTATCTGTTTGTTCAATATTGGAGCAAGACCGACCACCTTCAGTGAATGGCCTTAAGGATTATCCAGTCAATAATGATCAATAAGAATTTAGCTTCCTTGTAAGAGCACTAAATTATAGAGAAGTGATGAATATACAGAGGATTACTTGCTTTGAGCTCATTATTAAACTTATTATTACTAAATATCGAAAATTCAGACTAGATATCATAGTTCTGTAATCAGGACAGACCCTAATTCTTAGCTTTACACATTTTCAAGCTTACCGGAAAGCTTCTTAACAGTAACTTCTAACCCACAAACCCCTTAACTCGGAATAATAACCACTAAAAGTCTAAACCTGATTCCTAATGTTTAATTTTTGAAGATGATTATTAGGAATGTTTAAAGAGAAATAACAATTTTTTTACACAATATGGAATAAATGAAATAACAGAATTTAATATAGGTGTTTAATGACTGTTTTATTCGTTTGACAGGTAAATAATCCGATAAAATTCTAAATTTCCACAGTGTAAATCATAAACTGATACCAGTTAGATCACCATTGGAAAGTTTAAATCATTGGATGGTCGTTTCGTCTTAGTATGGGGCTCCGCAACAATGCACATTCATTACCCCACTTCTAGGACGGAACCGATGATCTTCGGTTCCGCGCGCGAACCTTTAACTCTGAACCACTGAGTCACCATCTAACGGTGCTGATGTCTAACTCAAATAAGCTCACGATATTGTGCAACCTTTGTCCATTGCTTGTTGTGGATAACTATCTCACACCGGACACAGATTGAACTCCATTGGTCACGGTTTCGCATTAAAACTCCGGAAACTAGTCACTAGTGAACACATGATAACTGTTAGCATGGGATTGTTGAGTTTGCTGATGCAAAGTCGTAGATACTTACTGCTGAATAGTTTGATTCTAGAGAAAAACGGTTTTCCTAGTCCTTTCAATTTTTCAACGGTGATATAGCTAAGGTCAGTTCATGGTTTAAACCATTGAAAACTATACAATCTCCCCAAACTCCTTTGTTGTAATAACATTTTGAACGTCAATCTAATCTTTATATTTTTCTTTTAGCTCATTTTAGATCGATCATTGAATTGTTTAACGTGGATAAATTATCTTCAAAAAATTGCAAATTTATGCGATTCTTCAGATAGTTACAATTTTGGTTTCATGGATCCAATTGAATCAATTGTGCGATTAACTTTAGGCTCTATTTCATATCCTGGTGCTGGAGGTTTAGGCTTCGAACCTACTGGTCAATTGTTAGCTGAAATTTTATATTCTATCGGACCAATCAAACCGTCATCAACATTTAGAAATGATAAACAAACCAATACTTCACTTGAATTTGTTAAACTCCCAGTAAATTTTCCATCCTATTATGACCTGTAAGTTTGTTTTTTTATTTATTCATAACATACGAATTTATATTCTATACGGCCATTCGATGAGATCACTGGATTACTGATGATGAGTTCTTTTTACGTTATTGGTACTAAAACGAAATTAACTTAGCTAATATGACTGACTAGTAAGTGTGCTGACGCTTATTGGCTTACACAAATCTTTTCTGTTCCCATAGTGGCCAACTAGATCATGTGAACGACAATTAATAGGTCCATAATTCAGTAATTGTAATTTACGGACAGGAAAAAAAGGTATCAACAGTTAGCAAGTTTAATGGAAGCTTACAATTAAGGCTACGTTATAAAAATGCCGTAAGCAAAATATTTGATAAAAACACCGTAGAAATGTATATGTAATAACTGATCGTAGAATAGTCTTCAAAATTTCATTTATTAGCTCATATTTAACAATTGACACGGATTGGTTCAGACAGATCAAGCATCGAAAATCATGTAAATGCTATGGCTATAAAAAAAATACGTTTCAACCATTCTTGTTATTCACTGTTATTTATTTATTTATTTAAACACATAAATATTGGTACAAAGAAGCACCAGATATATATGCGCCACACAAATCTCATTCGATTTGTGTGAGGGCTATGATACCGCCCAGGTGCTCAAACTGAAGTAGGTGGTTTTCTTAGAGGGCCACACTCGGAGCCTTTGACCTAAAGATCTAATCCACAAGGCAGTGGAGCATCGTGAGGAGATGCAGTCCCATGGTAGCCGGTGACCAACTATTGATTCATACTCCATTTCTTCCCTCAGGGTCCTGGAACCTATGTACACTATTGGTTTGAAATCACTGTTTTCCAACTCCCCTAGGTGGACTCACCGTTTCCACCAACTCGGTTAAGGCACCAGACATTCGCTTTTCGTCCTCTCAATTTCGTAAACAACGATAATGCCACGAGAAGTCAGTGAGTAGGACTTCCCTGACAGAGGCTATATACGCGTGGCCATGTGAGAGCATTCGGAGAGGGGAGTATTTGGGGGATTATTCACTGTTAATGTGAGCATTTTAATGAACTTTCCATACTGATACAACAATACACTTATTTTAGTGTTTCCTAACTGTTAATATTATCTGTAACACGGAGAAGGCAACAAACCTGTATTCACATCTTAGCTCTGTGTTTATGTAGTAGTTGGTTTTTTCTTCCACTTTTCCACTACCTCGGGCAAAGAAAAGTAAATGGAGTATATGTGTATGTGTAGTAATCATGCTTTAGACATGTCTTCAGTGAATGTTTTTTCTAAATGTTACTTGGAACTACACTGAGATTGGCTAAATGAAGCATAATCAAAAGATCCAATATATCTAATGTTGTCACACGGTATCACTAATATTTATCTGATTAATGAATGAACAAAGCATTTGATTGTTGCGCTGACCGACTCAAATTGAAATTGTATGGAGGAAGCATCAGTTTCTTCAATAATGCAAAATACGTATTATATAGCAGTTTGAGTATTTGACATTCAGGTATTACAGTGTCGGAGTTTTACATCTTACCCACTTCGATTTGAGGAACTAGGAATTATAACTTGCTGTGATTTCCAAAATGTGTTTAAATATCAAGTAAATAAATGGTATCTTTAGTTATCACACTGTTCGGATCTTTATAAATAATCATGTATGCTATTACTCACTTTTGTTTTTTTATTGTATAGATATATTGACCTGGTGAATCACTACAATGCATTATCGTATAATTCTCCAGTGTTTGCCAATCTAGTACTTTGGCCTTGTCAACAGTTATGTCATGTGAAATATAGACGTGCATTATGGGGTGAACATCAACAAGTTTTAAATTCACTTCGTATTGTTTTAAGTCAGGTTAGTTGTTAAGTCTGTCTTCTCTTTGTTTTGTTTTGTTGTATTCTACTTCTGATCTTTGTTTCCTTCTTATTTGCTTATCTCCTCAATTCAATTGTATGTTATTATTGGGTGTTTACATGAACCTGTAATATTGTAGTGAACAAGAACACGAGTAGGGGACAATCGAATGTAATTAAGCACAAATTGCAGACTGTCTCATTAAATTCTGATAACCATACAGCAAACAGTTAATTTGCAAAATAACAATCAATTGTCTCAATCTTATCTGTTCCTTCTGCAAATATCAGTCCATCTTCTCTGATTTCATTGTTTATATATTTTCGTACCGATTGCACTTCATTCCTTTTCTTATCGATCTTCTACCAAAATACATTCTATGTCAGACCATCACCATATACTACTTATATGAATATAAGTAGATCACACCACAATACGACATACTTATTATTGTAATCATGATGATATCTTCGTAATATTCTAACAGTTCTATTCAATTTTTCTACATTAATTGAATTCTTTGTTTCTATGTGACGGTTTTTCAAATTGTTATATTCTCTTAGTTTTCATTTCAATGGTTGGTAGTTAGTGTAAATTTAACTATTATTTAGGTTATCGTATGTTTGTAAATAATCTTTAGGTAACTATGTCAAGAGATATTCTTCTTTTGATCATATATATGTACTTTGACACCTACAACGCTACAGAACAGTTTACATGAATTGAAGTTTATTAATATTTAGTGATAATAGACTGATCAATTGCCGCTCTAAACATGATGGGAAGATTTAAAAGGTAACCAATATGAATGAATTAGATTTCTCCTCATTGTACAAGTCAGTTAGCTAGCTATCTGAATTGATTCGCTAAGTAGAAAAGGTGATGGTATTTGAAGCGAATGATTTTAATCTCGAGGTGAACATTAACTATGGGATGCAGGTAAATCCAGTTGATGAATTTCAAATAGGACGAAACACGCGCCCTGAATTTCACTCCTAGTTACTATCCATCTCTGTTTAAAAGTGCTTATGAATTACTGGTAACATCAAAGCAATCCGCACAGAATAGACACATGTCGACTGTAGTCCTAAACATCAAAAAGCAACCAATACAAGTGAATAGATAGTACTGTTCTTGAAATAGTTTCTTGGTTTTGATTTAGAACTTAACGAGTCACGTAATTGTTAGAATAAAAGGTTCAGTATGATTAACGGTAGTTTTTTCCTCGTTTGAGATTCTATATTTAATGGAGAATGAAGTGTTGTTTGTTATGAAAATCGATGTTATTTAAGGGAGCTGATGGAAAGCAATCTTCATGATTCAACAACCTAACATTATGGACTTTATTTGATTGATTAAATTAGCTTATTCACCAGGTATTTGGGTATAAGCCTCATCTCAAGTGTGAGAGCTAACGATATTATCCGGTTGCTCAATCCAATGTAGACAAGATGAAGCTTAGTTTACGGATGTTGGATGCCTTAACTACTACTAAGTCACTTTCCTTTCATACACATAGTTTTCTTTATCATCTTGAATAAAGCAAGAACAAAGATTCCTTGTACTAAGTGACGGTTTTGAAATTTTTTCTACCATGTATATCACTAATTCCCCAAATCTTTATTGCCGAACTTTTAATATTTCTATTCATAATTCGCATAAATATAGCTTGTTATACCATTATCAAGCTTCCTTGAACCAGTTGAATCGAACTCATCCATGATTCGTGTTTATGCGGCTGCAATTCTATCTGGTACAGTTCAAATAACTCGTCAACCTTTATTGTTCTTGATAGCTGTACATCATTTAAACCGGTGAGTGTTTATTAAAACAGAAAAATAACTATGAATACAACATCACTTTCATAAGTTTAGATGTATGAAAGATACACTTTATTAGGAACCTACCCATAATGATATTATTATTCTGCTGTCAAAATTTTGTGATAAACCTGATAATTTATTGCGAACATGAGAGACTTAACAACCTTGACGAACTCTGTAATCAATCCAGACAATCGGAAAACTGTAATTACGAAAGTATAATTTACAGTGCTAGGATTAACATTCACGATTTCTATTGAGGTGTAGAATTAGAATTAGGGTTTAAGATGTACAGTTATGGTTCAGGATTCGTGGTTAGGATTTGCAATTAAGATATTGTTTTCCAGTCCTAAGCCTAAATTCTTAATCCTTATATTGACCTTTAGTATATCGTGTTGCTTTCGTTATCAAAACTAACTATTTACGTTTAACAGATAATATTCTGTTTTGATATGTGCACTAAAATCATGAAGACCTTTGCTTCTTCCGATTGACTCGCTCTCACTCTTAAGAGTTGTTAATTTCACTGTAATCCTTGTCTACCGCTGCCATTCTGGATTTGCCAACGATAGAACTGAATCTCGTTTTACTTACATCATACCCCAATCACATATAAGCTTTGTGAGGCATCTCAATACAAATGTAACAATATCCGTCTTTTACCACACAGCTCAATATTTAAACATTGTGGTATCCTTAAGGCTATAACACCCCTAAAATCTGTTAGTATTCTACGCATTTTACTGCAAGCTGAAGTACTGTCAGTGAAATTGATGAAACAAATAGTGGAAGAAATAAAACTGAAAGATACGATTGAAACCCACTTTTAGATTGACTCCATGATAGCGTTAAACTATATACTTAATACAACATCACGCTTAAGGACGTAGCTAATAAAATTAACTTTACTCATGAACAAACTACGCTATCACAATGGAAGTATGTGTCATCAGTTATGGACCCTGGTGATTTAGCTCCTAGAGGAATACGTAGGTATGACTGATTGTATTGAGACTTGGCTTGCAGGACCTAAATTTCTAACAACTGAAAGGAAGCAATGGCCTAAAGATGAACGAGGCGAAATATTGAAGTTCCCAGTCGATTTATAGACAAAGAACATTATAGTTTTTCCTTTGGACAGATTTTTGTATTTTTAATCATCGTCTAAACTCAGACGACGCATAGCTTGGCTCATCCAACTCAAGTGTTACCCGTACAAAGGAGTGAACTCCTCACCCTTAATGACTTAGACAATGCCGAGAAAGATTTATTAGGTTATATACAGAAGCAGAAATTTTAGAAAGCTCTTTTTTCTAACTTAGAGACACGCTAAGCGGCATAGATACCTCACAGGGTGAAGTTCGTTACTAATCTATGTTTACTACTGAATAAAAAGCCGCTTTTTGGACAGATCGCTGTTTTATAAACCTTGATTTCACGTGTACCTCAATCGTGTAATTAGACGCTGTGTTAAATTGAACATCTATTTTGTATCTATTGTACTCTCATATCACATACGTAATTTAACTTAGAATAAATAACGAACAATTTTGAACATTGGGAATATTATTCGAAAATACAGAATAAAATAAAATATAGGTGCGCAATTTCTATAGCGCAGGATAAAAGCAAAGGATGAGTCTGTGCCACTGTAACTGATTTTAATACATGTCAC
The DNA here is from genome assembly GCF_000237925.1 of Schistosoma mansoni. Classification (NCBI taxonomy): domain Eukaryota; kingdom Metazoa; phylum Platyhelminthes; class Trematoda; order Strigeidida; family Schistosomatidae; genus Schistosoma; species Schistosoma mansoni. The sequence continues at coordinate 5,297,860 of NC_031495.1, forward strand.
CTAACGTTTGATTTTACAATCTAATAACTTAAAAGGGGTTTTGTGGAGATTTCAGTATTCTCATAATTGAAATCATGGGTCAATTGAAGCTAGACCACCATGGAAAACCTGGAAGCACTGAATGGCCGTTTCGTCATATCATGGATGCACACTGCTGAGGAGTCTCACAATAGGACGAAACGACTGTCCAATGCTTCCAGGTTTTCCATGGTGGTCTAGCTTCAATCGACTCATGATTTCAACTATGAAAATCTAATAACTGTAAAGGATTAAATTTTATCAAAAGTGAATTACATAAATGAGTGGTGATTACCTAACTCCATGTTTTTATTCCTTAACTTTCTGATTTCTTCATTCCAGCTATTTATACAATAAAGATAATTGGAATAGTGAATTTACTCAACAATTTGTACGTTTATGTAAATTATTCCCTCAAGTAACAAATATCAAACCAACATCATCATCACCATCATCGTCTACGCAAAAAGTCGATGGTGATAAAACTGATATTCTAAATTTACTACGCTTTTATAAACAACCTAATAAACAATGGTTACAACAAACCAAATCCATCAAATTGAATACAAATTTACATGTTGGTATCCATGATTCATTAGTTCATTTAATCCATAATAATGATAATGATAGTAATAATGATTATGCAAACATAACTAATGCAAAAACATTTAATGAAGCTATTTTAAAAGCATCTATTGAATGTTACAATACTGATACTCTACCTAAACATCGTCAACTTTATTGGAATGAATTATTTGGAAGAGACAATATAAAGAAATGAAAATAAATTTCAATGCAGAAAATAAAGTTTAAAATATGATCAAACATCTAGAGATACTACTACTACTACTTATTTACTTATTAAACTAACATGCTATTTTTATATTGTATGTAAATCATCCATAGATGAATGTAATATGATATTTACAAACATGTAAATAACATTTAATAAAGATGCATTTTATTCAACACATCTCTTGTTTCTATAAATAGTTTATTACAAAAAAACTCATTTACTTATTTGTTGTTTCAATCATTTAACAACTGACTAAGGCTGGTGGATACGGAAAGTCCACTTAAGGGAGTTCCCGATCGTTGCTGCCACCTTGACGTGGTGGTCGGGCTTGCCTATCGTGATGATTCAATCGAGCTATACTGGCTGGAACAATCGTTCCTCAAGGTCCTACCATGCCAGGCAGGTCGTTTGAAGAGCGGTGAGACTAAAAGCAGCAAACCCAAGGTCCGAAGTCGTACTGCTGACTGTACAGAGGTGTGACAGCAGTAAGGTGTTTCCTTCAGACAACCAGCATGACAGCGATGCTGCCTTCCCACAAGGAGGGGTGGGGTTAGAAAAGGTCAACCCTAAAAATGCACACCTCGCCTTATCCCATGGATTTCCGTCTCCGGCGGTAAGGTTCTTTGAAGAACGGAGCTAACACAAAAACTACCCACAAAAAGATCGTGTGTGACCGACCTCAAGCAGCTGTCCCTTGGGCACTGCGGTCACGCTCTCAGGTCATTAAGACCACTTCTAACCCAATTTCCTTTTGAGGTACCTCTAGAAGAATCCTTCCACGGTGTGGGCAACCGGGAAGTGATAACTGCCCTCATACCTCTAACACCACTCAAGATCACTGTATTCATAATCAATCTCCTTCTTCAATTCCTACTATTCCTTCTACCTTGACTTTCAACATTAAAATTCCTATTCCGGTTTCCTCCTCAAGTGTCACTATGGCCAACGATTCTAGTGCGCGAAACGCTGTCCCAGGTCAACTAAAACCTCGCTCCAAACTACACATTGGAGCCTTCAACGTACGTACCCTATGCCAAATCGGTCAACAGGCCTCCTTAGCTAAAACCCTAGAATCTCGTACCATTGATGTATGCTGTGTCTCCGAAACACGCATACAGGATCCTAGTGTGGTCATTCACTTGACCTCACCTCGCCAAAATGGACAACCAACGAAATACACCCTCCGTGTATCTGGCGACCCAATGGCTAGTTCTCGCGGACTTGCAGGTGTAGGCATAGCACTTAGTACAAAGGCAGAACAGGCACTATTAGAATGGATCCCCGTTAACAGTCGCCTGTGTGCTGTCCGGCTAAATGGATCCGTAAGAACTGGGAAGGATAGGGACACACGTCGTTGCCTTTTCGTCGTTTCTGCCTACGCTCCCACTGACTGCAGCCATGATGAAGTGAAAGATGACTTTTACAGAAAGCTCTCTGAGCTTCTTCAGAAAGCTAAACATTCAGACATAGTAGTCGTAGCGGGTGACTTTAATGCCCAGGTAGGCAGCTTAAATCAAACAGAAAGACATTTAGGTGGGTGTTTTAGTATTCCGGCTCAACGAACCGATAATGGTGATCGTCTGTTGCAACTATGCTCAGACAATCGTTTATTTCTAGCAAGCACTAATTTTAAGCATAAGGAGAGACATCGTCTAACATGGCGGCCACCTGCACCAAACCAACGATGGACTCAAATAGACCATATTGTCATCAGTCATCGTTGGAGAGGCTCAATAGAAGATTGTCGCTCGTATTGGAATACTTGTTTAGACTCTGATCACGCTTTAATACGAGCACGCATTTGTCTGTGCCTCAATGGACTCAGGAAAAGTACACTAAGAAGACCCATTAGGATTGAACTGGAGGACAAGAAAGCCAAATGCGAATTCCAGAAACAACTGAGTTCACATTTAGGCAGTTCTGTAAACGAGACTGACACATGCTGCTTGGAAAGACACACGAACAGCTGTGGAAACAACATCTATTAGTCATTTAAACCATAGGGCTCCAAAAAACCAGTGGATTTCTTCTAAGTCTATTTCACTGATGGATTCGCGTAAACTCATCCCATCATTCTCTGAACATGACGAAGAGCGTAAACAAATTAGATCTAGGTTAACTAAAAGTCTAAGGAACGATCGTGAGCAGTGGTGGGCAACGAAAGCAAAAGATATGGAAAAGGCAGCGGCTGTAGGCAACACCAGGCAACTATTCAGACTAATAAAAGAAACCGGAATTAAGAAGTCAAGTGTAAGTGAGACGATCTCGGAAAAAGATGGAACCCTTATCTGCTCTCAACCCAAACGTTTAGAACGATGGGCGGAACACTTTTAGGAGCAGTTTAGCTGGCCTTCAGCTACTGCACAACTACCCACTATTCCCAGAAAACCTGAATGGAACATTGAAGTAGGCCCCCCGACCCTACTTGAAGTTCAAAAGGCTATAAGTAATCTGAAACGAGGAAGAGCAGCTGGTCCAGATGGATTGGCTCCAGAGGTCTTTAAATATGGTGGTCCAATTTTAGCGATTAGGTTGACTAATATTCTGGCTAAAATCTGGGAGACGGACGTAATCCCATCCGACTGGTCACAATCTCATTGTCCCAATATATAAGAAGGGGCCAAAATCATCCTGCGATAACCATAGAGGGATTAGTCTGACTAACATAGTATCTAAAATACTAGCCTCAATAATTATCGGGCGCCTAAGACTCGTGAACTGCAAACACGAGAAAATCAGGCTGGCTTCAGACCTGGTCGTGGCTGTATCGACCACATATTCACCATTCGTCAGGTTTTAGAACACAGACATGCTTATCGGCGTCCGACAATGATAGTTTTTCTTGACTTAAAATCAGCATTTGACTCTGTAGACCGAGAGGTTCTGTGGCAGTGTCTGTCATTGAAAGGTGTACCTGAGAAGTACATAAACCTTGTGAAGGCTCTTTACTCGAACACTATCAGTCGAGTGAGAGCTTATGGCGAACTGTCATATGATTTTACAACCTCAAGTGGTGTCCGTCAAGGCTGTCCATTATCACCATTTTTGTTTAACTTCATTATAGACCTGTTGCTGGAAATAACACTCTCGTCGACTCAATTTTAAGGAATTGATCTTCTACCAGGAGGTTCACTTATCGACTTAGAATACGCAGATGACATAGTCCTGTTTGGTGAAGACGCTGGCAAAATGCAGAGTCTTCTGTTAGAACTGAGTAATAATGTCAGGATGTTTGGGATGCGTTTCTCCCCATCCAAATGTAAATTGTTACTGCAGGACTGGCCTGCGTCAACACCTGAACTAAGGATAGGGAGTGAAGTAGTCGAACGCGTCGACAACTTCACTTATCTTGAAAGTCTTATTAGCCCTAATGGGTTGGTGTCTGACGAAATCTCTGCACGGATTCAAAAAGCTCGCTTGGCTTTTGCCAACTTACGTCACCTATGGCGAAGACGAGATATCCGTCTATCAATTAAAGGACGAGTATACTGCACAGCAGTTCGCTCTGTTCTACTTTACGGCTGTGAAACATGGCCATTAAGAGTAGAAGATACTCGTAGGTTACTAGTATTTGACCACAGATGCCTTAGAAATATTGCTCGCATCTGCTGGGATAACCGGGTAAGTAATAGTGAGGTTAGACGCAGTGTATTAGGGAATGATGGTAAATCAATTGATGAGGTCATGAATCTTCATCGACTGAGATGGTTGGGCCACGTGTTACGTATGCATGAACATCGATTACCACGACGAGCAATGTTGACTAGTGTAGGGGATGGTTGGAAGAGAGTTAGGGGCGGCCAAACCAAAACATGGCATCAGTGCTTGAAGTCACTAACTTCTAGCCTGATCCATGTTGGTAGATGCAGACTACCTGGTTGGGGTCCGCGTGACTATCCTAACCAATGGTTGGAGACTCTGTGTGACATGGCTCAGAATCAATCACAATGGCTTAGGTGTATACACTCTTTATCTTCCCCTTAAACCTTGAGATTAAAATTGCTTCATATCTGTCTTTCTTTCTGTACTATATCCTTATATATAACCTTTCTTTTATATATTACCACCACTAAATTAACTACTTCTATGAATTCGGTGTCCATCATGTTGTGCTAACGAGGTATGGCAACTTGGACCGATGCATATATGTGCCTGGTCCTACGTTGTCGTTGACTGACTGACTTAGGGGAGTTGAAAAACCCCTATTACAAACCAATGGTACACATGGGCTCCAGTATCCTGAGGGAACAAATGGTATATGAACCAATTGTTGGTCACCGAATACTGAATGCATCTCCTTACGATGCTTGACTGCCTTGTGGGTTAGATCTTTAGGTCAAAGGCTCCGGGTGTGGCTCTCTAAGAAAAGCACTTGCTTCAGTTTGGGCACCTGGGCAGTATCACAGCCCTCACACAAATCTCATTTGATTTGTATGGCGCATATATATCTGGTGCCCCTTTGTACCAATATTTATGTATTTAAATAATAAAAGTAAACAACTATGGCGCAAGTAATTTATTACACTGGACTATGTATTTTTAACTGGTAATAAACAAGTTACTTGGTGCATAAAACTTCCTCCAGTATTAATAGATACTTCATATTATATAAATGTAATATGAAGCCATCTTGTATTACAAGAGAAAACTGGTTTGTACAACTCTCAATATAACAGAATATTTTTAGGAAATGTCTATGCTTTATGTGGTAATCAAAGTCATAATATATATCTAGTCTAGTACTTAAGTGATGAAATTTAGCCAGTTGTCTTTACTGACTTTATTTTGTGTGTATTGTGTTTTTGGTTAAGTGTTGGTCTGTAGGATTGACGTTTTTTTTATTGTTTGGAACCGATGTCAACTGGAAGCTTAGAAACAATCATAATAAATGTAAATAAGCAGAAGCGCTTTTGATCAAAGTTGAGAAGGAATGATAAAGAAGCAAGTCTCACAATTCTTCATATGCTGACCATATGAATATTTTAAAGCGAAAACTGTCAGCCAGTCAGTCACAGCGTACAACTTCGTACACACGTACATCAGTTCAAGTTGCCATGCCACATTAGCACAGAGATGCAATTGTCGATTCAAAACCCATAGTGGTAGAATTAGTAAGAGTATAAGCAGTAATCGGAAAGATTAGGGTTTGAAGATGTTATTCAAGGAGTATAATCCAGTGAAATAAATTTGAAAAGAAAAAAGAAAAGGACGTTAAGAACTTAGAAGATTAGAATTCGGGGAGAACACAAAGAGTGGATGCACCTAGGCCATTGCAAACGATATTGAGCCATGTCATTCAAGGTCTCTAACCATCGGTTGTTATATAACAAATAAAAAATAGACACACTTGGTTCATATTATAATAGTAGTAGTACTACTACTAATTATTATTATATTAAAGAGAAAAGATCTGTACAGATGGTCACGAAATAAGTTCAATTTTAAAGAAAAAGTTGAAATCAAAGTGATGGTTTTCTGATGAAAGACATAAGGAGAATGAGAAAGACTGAAACTGAATGAATACAAGTATAAGGACAAGTACTACACTTCTAATAATGTACCGACACAACATTTACAATGTGGACAGTCATGACGTAGAGCTTGATATCGTAAATTCTCCAATGTTAAATGTGAAATATGATGCTTCTGAACACCATCATTTGTACTGAGATCAGAAACTAGTTTATTGTCATTTAGATTTTCCATTTCACTGCCTATGTCTTCATCGTTTAAATCGGATACACCAGCTTCGAATTCCTTCTCATCAGTGGATAGTTCAATTTCTTCAATGAGAAAGCGAAATTCATTGAGGAATCTGTCTCCTAGATAATCTGAAATGATAAAGTAGCGTTACTAAGTTCTTTGAAATCCATATTATTAGCAATTTAAACATTTTAACTTTTATCCTACCAGTGAAATCATTTACTGAAACATTAAATCTTATCAATGTTAGCTATAACGCTATTTCAACTATTAATTTAACCTTAATGTGTTGATTCACTACAGCAGCTTGTGTCAACGCATAATTCGTACCAAGTTTTACTAAATTATTAGTCACTTTTAACTTCATGTGTAATTTGCACTGAATAGAAAGGGCATAGATTCATTTGCTTTTAATTTCAAAGTGGTTTTCTTCACAGATCGGCATACATTCGATTACTGTTGAAATATATGAAGCCTTATGTAGACTTCAGTTATATTAACGACCCTATTAGGAACAGTGAGTCTAATGCCTCCAGATATCGTAGCGAGTGGTTACACTTCATAATCTTTACAATCAACAAAAATAGCTCTGCAATCCTCTTCACTATTTTTACAGATGTCAGTTGCCGTTAAAAATCATCTTCGAATGAAAACTATTCCAGATAGATATACCAATGTTGAGTTGGACAATATCACGCAATATACAACGATAAATAGAGTATAAACTCCTAGATATTCATTGGATGATAACAGTAAAATGTTTTCTTTAGGACAGAACGGTCTCGACTCTAGTCACGAACACGTTTGAAGTATACATACTATCGAGTTCTTAAATCGATTCTCAAAATCATATTGAATTTCATAGGCAGTGGTGTAAAGAAATACATATTATGAAAGCGACTTCCCAGAATTCCGGGAACCGGAGTCATGGATTCAAACATTACTTTATAGGCAGAAAACAAATGCTAAATACAACTAGAATAGTCAATCCAATAAAAGCTTACTTAAATCATTCGGTATTGTGTCTGCCTGCTGTTTCACAAGTTCTGTTTGACCATTTGCATAACCATTCTCAATGTATACTGGATTTATTTGTGAAAAAAGTTTTTCCAAACGATCACGTAAACGTTTTCTGTCCTCCACTAAACGTTGAAGTAATAGTTCACGAATTTTTGCACGTTTGGCGGCTGCAGCACGTCGATGCGTAAAAAGTATTACATATTCTTCAACTGTTGCAGCTTCCATTTCTAGTTGAGCATTTATACTTTCTAATGTACAGCGTTCTTCTGTAACAGAACTAAGTGTTTCCATACATTTTAGAAATTTAGCTTCCAACTGTGTATGAGCAACCTTTAAAATAATTTTAAAAAATTCACTATTCAATTAAGTTATTTTCCTCTCTCTCAACTAATTAAAACTTTAACTATTATTTATCAAATTAGAAACTGTAAGCACTACACTATAAGGGTTCAATGATGTTCATCATTTTATGAAAGATAAACAATCCATTAGTTCTTCATTGCCACAGTGTATCTGATATGTCGTGCATTATGGTAATATTTCTCAACTCTGAAATCAATAGAATGGACCACTATATTTCTATACTCTTCCTACCGGAACAATTAACTAGAGTAAAAATAATCAGTTTGATAATGGAAGCTTGATTGATGACGACCATAGTTTAGATGAATGAACATTTTAGCTCCACTCACTCCACGAACTAAGCAATTACAAATAGTCAAGAAGTCCGTATATCTGAGTAACTGTGTAAGTGCTAGTAGTGATGTGAGTGATGGAATCAATTCACGTGTAGTAAAAGCCAGAGAGGTATATGCAAATCTGGACCACCTTTGGTCCCTTCGTGATGTAAATCTGCCTGTAAACGATCGCATTCACAACGCGTCGATGAGAACAGTTTAACCTCATGTGTGGGAAACCTAGCCTCTCCAAGTTGAGGATGATGGACAACTCTCTGTGTTTGAATGTGGTCTCAACGAATTCCACAACGTGCATTATTTGCCGATGCTGAGATAGTTTGGAAAAAGAGGAGAGGTGGTCAATGCATTACATGGTGTTGTGATGTAAAATAAAGCTGTAGAGGACTGGCATCTCTCAGACCTTCACAAACTCCCTAATCGGGGTTGTAATAATAATTAATTAATAATCGATCACACTATCAATGATTAGGATTTATGAACACAGTATTTGTTACTAGAAAGAAATCGTAAGAAAAACATATTGGAAGTCTATGAGCAGAGTACGCATTGAATAATTTAACATAAGGGAAATTCATCCTAATCAATAATCAATTATACAATGGTCTTGGATCAATAATTTCCCGAAACTATAATTCACACACGAACCAATGAAATTACAGATAGTGAGTTTAAGATTTTGGAGCGAACTTTATTTATTCATATGGTTAATTAGCATTTTGATATTAAATTAAAGCGGATGTCAGTATTCTAATTACCCACACTAATTCAGAACCATCTTTTGACCCTAGCAAGTAGGCGACTTTCCAGGGTCATTTGAAGGTCGTACGTAAATTACAGTCACACTAATAATAAATTTCTTTACTAACATGATAATCAATATTCACTAATCCAACGTTGCCAACTTCTACAGAACAGAAAAAAATCGAACATCTGATACTAGGATTTCGTAAAAATATTAACAAAAGTGTGCTTAATTAAGCTGATTATTGATTGACTATTAGGTAATTCAGATGAAATATTATTGCAAATTTAAAAGTGAACTTCAACCACAAACTATTTTTAGTTACCTGGAGATTTTGCAACTCTTCAACATATGATGTTGATTCGTTTTGTTCCATACACATTGAACATTGTACAGCATTGTCTATTACATTTGAAGAATATTTACCCACTAGTTTTCGAATGGATTCTTCCAAGAGATTAACACAAGAAACTGGATCGTTTAATTTGTCAGGTTCATTGATTTTTCCATTTTCATGTTCAAACCACTGACACATTACAGAAACACGCCTGAACAAATTTCTTAACAGTACAATCTCATCTGTTAGCTGACTTAGATTAGTCTACAATGAAATTTAAAAATGTAACAGTGGCAGTTTAATAACAATTAGACGATGTTACCAAGACATTGACATACTCTACAGTTTGTATCATGATCCAATCTTTTTTATAATGGAACCTATTTAGTAAGAGTAGTTCCATGTACTCGAAGCTATAAATTTCACACTACATACAATGGCTAATAAGCAAAATGTCCCGGCTAACGAAATTAAATGTAGTGAGTTTCAAACAATACAATACATTCAAGAAAGCTAGTCAATTATACCACTGACCAACCACTGTTGTACTATTATAGCTCTATACAGCAGAATAGAAATATTTTGAGTTTTGTCACGATGTATACAACTATAATATGATCGAGACCGAGAGTTTTACAACTAGTAGGTGAGATACTCCATCAATAATGCTAAACACAGACTGAATCACATTGCATCCAATACACGATTCATGAGCAAAAAATAACAAACCACAGAATACAGACTAAGCAATACTTTATTCAATGAGAGGTACAAACAGTCTATATTCGGTGAATTCAGAGTAGAAATCAATAAGGAGGAGAAAATCACAAATTAAATAGTTAATCAGACGAGTCTGTCGGTTCATGCTCAGTGAATGGCTAACTACATCTTAACTTCCCTAGCCATCCATCAAAATCAGACAGGTATGAAACAGTGTACATCATGTTCCAACCTCAAGAACACACGCTCTCCCCACTCTGAGAAAATATCAAAAACATAATTTCGTCCAATTTGAAAACATATTGATTAGTTCGTGGACAAATAAGACAAAACCACTTACATTTTGTCCTTTTATCATGTTGTCTATTTGTTGTTGTGGTGGTGGTGGTTGGGAAGATGATTGAGTTACAGTACAATCAATCACTGTCGAATGCTGATCGTGTACAACAGGACTATTGTCAGTTTGTGTTGCATTATCAATTGACAATATAGTACAACTAATAATATTTTCGGATTGATTTTGATTTTCCATTTGTAAAATATTTAAATGTTCAATTTGTTTAGATAAGGCATAATTCATTTCATTGGAAGACTTAATTTTTGATTGATAATTATTACACTTAAAAATCAATAAAAATAGATACCAGAACATTATTATCATAAAAGAAATAGTCGCAAAAAATACATTCCAGTAGTTCAAAGATTGTTCAATCAATCAACAATATAAGGAGGACTAAAAGAAGCACTTGTTTTTGTCATTCAAATAAATAAACATTATTACAAGGAGACACCAAATAGATATGCACCAAACCAATCATTCGATTCATGTAGGGACCGTGATACTGCACGCGTGCCCAAATCAAATCAAGTGGTTTCCTTACGAGGCAACACTCGGAGCCTTCAATGTAAAGTTCTAATCCACAAGGCAGTGGAGCAACATAAGGAGATGCAGTTTCATAAGTGGCCAGTGACCAACAATAGGTTCATACGCCATTTGTCTTCTCACCATCCTAGAGTACATCTGCACCATTGATTTGGAATCACGGTTTTACAACTCTCCTAGGTGGATTCTCCGTCTTCACCAACCTGGTTAAACCACCGGACATTTGCTTTCCGTCCTCTCCATTTCGTAAACAACAGTAACTCTATGAGAGGGTAGTGAGTAGGACTTCCCTGACAGTGGTTGTATACACATGACCATGTGAGAGCATTGGGAGAGAGAGAGAGCTGACCCTACCCACTCTTGGTCGTACCAGGGAATCGGGAGGCGGAATAAACGAAAAGGTAAACCTAAAATAGAGTTAAAAATATCTGTAGATATACTTAAATACTAGAACCTCAGTTAGTCATCAACATACAACTGGTCTGTGGCACAGATATCCCAATAGTACATTAGTACAACTAGGTCGACAACGCAATAGATTTCCATATGCTATCAAATGAAATGAGGATCATCAAACTTACAAGAATTTCAGACATAAGATTTACGTTTACCTTTATTATCTACCGGAGTGTGAAAATGTTAAGTCTTTCTTTCATTTAAGATATGTTGATTGACTCAGCCATTTCATCAGATAAAGATGTATTCAACACTTTAAAACATTGGACTTTTGTAAACAATACTAACCAGCAGATGATTAAAACGGCATATCCGTAATTCCATGAGTTGATTATATTTACAAAATCATAAAAACAAACTGAATTTTCAAGTGATTAAAGACTATAATGGGTTGCGGAAAATCCAAGCACTGACTCATATTATCACAAGTAGGGGGACTAGTGTAATAGTTCATTCAGGTGAGCAATAAGTACACACTTCAACATTGACCAGAAGATATCTTCGTCGAAAAATAACTTGCAAACGTCCCAGTGAGATCGATAATCTTCACACTTGAAGTCAATATTGAAAAGCAGGTTATTATACACTATAAAATATGTTCAAAAGACATACCATGTGTGTGTATGCAGTTTGTAAATCAGATAATTGTTGTTTTAAATTCTTATTTTGTTCCACAGCTCGACTTAAGGCACTTCGTTCCGAAGCGGCTGTAGCTAAAACAACATCACGATCAGCTAACGAATTTTGCAATTGTTCAACAGTTTCCTCAAATGTAAATAATTGAACAGTTAATCGACGTACCTATAATCAAAAAGATCGTTATTAAAAGAATATGAAAACGCTAATATACAAGTACAAATAGAACACTAAAATCAAAGCATGAAATTAAGGCTATATTACCAAAGTGATTTTCCAGATACAAGTTACTTTAAAAAATAAAGATTCAGAATAGATAAATTAAAAATTAACGCATCATATCTGAACACTATATTTCACATGGCTAGGAAAAAGACAGATATAAGTCCTGGGGTTCAATGTATGGAGAAGTCGTGAGTACATATTACCGAGTAGTCTTGCGCTAGAATGAAACATCAATACAACTTTTTCTTGATTTTCATTAGTAGCCCAATTGAAATCCATCTGTGACGACTATTTGAAGGTGATAAAACGTCTTGCCAAAGTAGTCCCGAAGAAACTCAACCACTCGCTAAGGACAAAACAAGGATAAAAATCGGTGTGAGGAACTAACACTAACATTTAGAGTTAGACGTTAGGGTTTTTTCAAAAAGTAGCATCAGCAATAGTACCAAAATACTAAATTGCCATAGAAGTGAGTGAATTTCACGCCAAAATCAAAGACTTGATTTCTTAGGTCTGATTGGTTTCTCGATAGATTAAAGTTCTGCAATCAACAACCAATACATAGTATAAAATAAAACTGCTACTTTCAAATTATTACCAGATAACCTGTTTAACATATACATTAAAATGTCCCAATTTATTACGGTATTATTCGTAGTGGAAATCTAAGAGTCAGAGATTTTATTCGCCCCTACAAACAAAGGCATATTGAAATATATAGTCATTCGATTTCTCAGTTCAGAATTTTGTCACATACTTCTATGGAGTGCGCTGATTATGCATGCCGACAAATGCACTGGTACGACCAAGAGTAGAGAGTCAGCTCTCCCTCTCCCTCTAAATGCTCTCACATGGCCACGTGTATACAACCACTATCAAAGAAGTCCTACTCACTACCTTCTCATGGAGCTACTGTTGTTTACGAAATGGAGAGGACGAAAAGCAAATGTCCAGTGCTTTAGCCAAGTTGATGAACACGGAGGATCCACCTAGGAGAGTAGTTCATTATAGATGTTCACTACATACTTATAACTAATCGAAATCACAAACAAACTTATGGTATGTGTAAAAAATCGTGAACACAATATAATCGAAATTAAAAAATTGTTGTCAAACAAGAGAAATACAACTAGGAAAACATACTTCAACATTTGCATTTTCTAACTCTTCTGTACGACTTTTTAACTGAGTTTCCAACATTTCTATTTGCTCCAACAATTGTTGGTCAACAACTGTAGAGTTCACATCTTGTTCTTCAACAGATGATGATGTTAACGGTTTACTTTGAACAGTCAATGGAGTAGGAATTATTTGAATTGAATTCAAACGACATGCTAATTTAATAAAATGAAGACGATCACTGATTAGACTAGTGGTTGATAATGTTACTTCTAGTAAACAAGATATAAGAAAGGAAATTTTGAAAATTACATCCCCTTGGAAATGTATTTCGTGTTTTGCGCATTTGTTTTGCGTATTTATGATAGATCTCATGTTCACTTGATCTGTCTGATAATTTGAGTTATGTTAGAGTTATGACGCCAGTTATTACTTCCTGCTGCCTGCACCGTGGAAGGATACTATGTTCCGGGTGCCAACAAAGAGAACTGCAACAAGTAGTCTCAATGACTTAGGGGCGTGAATGCAGTTACCACAGCACAACAGCTTGATGCTAGAAACAACCAGGCTTTTGTGCTTAGCTCTGTACTTTAAAGGCCTTACCAACGGCCACGGCAAAACATGGAGAAAGGTGATGTAATGGTTTTGCTGATGACGTTTTCACACTCTCTCCTCACATTGTAAAAAAAGAATCATCGCAGTAAATGACAGTTACCTAGTGAGAACACCTTATTTCAACCACACTTCTCTACAGTAAGCAATATCACTTACACCTCACACCACCACAAACTATAGACCAATGAAAAATAACAATTAAAAATGATTCACAATAATAACGAAACATTCAATACAACTAACTTAAATCACTGATTTCATTATCTTTCTCACGTAATTGTCGACTAACTGATTCCAATGACAATTCCATTTCTTGTTTTAATTTATTCGTTTCAGATAATTGACAACGTAAATCATTTGCCTCTTGTTCAACCTGAACACATGGAGAAAAACAAACAGGTTGCCTAATCTAATCAATTCACTTCACAGCTTACATTATTATTATAGAGTAGCAAATTTACCCAGACGTGAAATAGCATGAATAAACCCGATCTTTCCTAACTTCAATCATATCAACATAGTAGTAGTATATGCCCGGTGTGGTATTTATATGTCAAAACTACCGTGAACATTTTAAGCTAACTGTCAACTTCCAATCATCAAGTGCTTTATTTATTCCGTTATTACTTTTGATACGATGGCTTTCTCGAACTGACAAATTCATAGTGCAACAATTACGTTTACTTCCACAACATTATTATTCACACATAACTGTTTCTTTCAACAATTATATTTTTCCACATTATATGTCACGGCTGCGTTAGTCAACATTACTCCATAAGATTCACCAACATGAATCCCGTAATATTTCGCTACAAATCAACGTTCTGTGTTTTATTCAATAAAACCCTTCAAACGGCAAGATTAACTTTGAATTGAGACTTGGACAATTTTATTAGTCCACAACATATCTAGAATTCATGTATCCAGTCCCTACAGTACAAACACTCACTAGTTTACAAACCTCAATTACCAGACTGCAGTGTACCTCAAATAACAAATGACACTGAACAGAATCACGTTTTGTGCCTAATACATCATCAAACCAATAAATCGCAAACACACTGAATTAAACATCTTAGCCCCGACTATTACTTCGTATTATAAAACATAGCATACAATCAAATCTTGGAAAAGTAAATGCAAACGTAATCGATATGTTAACAAATAATATGGTGGTACAAAATATGAGAAATAACAACAAAATAAGCAAAGTTCAAAACTGACAAATATCATAAATCGCAGCAGTGAGATGTTATTTAAGTGGTACAAAATATGAGAAATACCAACAGAGAAAAAAACAATTAAACAAACCTGTGCAACGTAGTTATGATACTGAGAATCTAACTGTTTCTTCTCTGTATCCATCGAAGATAATGACAATTCAAGCACTTTCAATCGATTCTGTAGATCAGCACGTTCTGACAACCACTCTTCTTTTTCCTCAGAATACTTTTTATCTTCCGAACACACTAAACTATCTGTTGTATTCAATAATTGATTAGCATAAATCTTAATAGACAAAAACCAGAAAACAAATATCAAAATGTTATTTGGTACATACAGCTTGGCATCAATGTGTATCGATCCAATCTACCACACTTAAAAGTAGCCCAGTAATAGAGGAAATTAATTGATAAGATGAAAGAGAGAGAAAGGAAAATGATATCAGATGAGACGTAAAGCTGAACATGAAAAATATAGCTGAAAAATAGCAAATGAGTTAACACCTAACTCAAGATTCACAAGAATGAACCCAAGTGCGCTACTTGGATCATTTTTGGAATGTAACACTCAACGTCTCGAACTATAAACTTACAGCAACAACGTGGGCTTCAAACCGTAAATTCGTAACTGTCAATGCAGCTCAAACCAGCGGTTAATGAATTGCATCGTTTAGTGCTACACATTGTCGGTTAACAATGGGTCAGACTTGTTTGTATTCTCGAAATAAAAAACAAAAAACACTGTATCCAAAGTGTCAGGATATATACAGTTAGCAGCGACGACTAGCTTACAAATACGACAACACAGTCACAAAAACCTCAGTAAAAACGTATCTAACTGCAGTATTGCAAAATGATGTCGTTTTGAATAGTCGAATGCGCAAATATACTTTTTAAACATACAATGTATCCGAAGACTATTGGTTCCCACTACCTAATTTAGTAAAAGTCCTCCTACATATGATTTACTTATTTATTTAAACACATAAATATTAGTACAAACGGGCACCATTAACTTGGAATCACGGTTTTACAACTCTCCTGGGTGGATCCTGCGTGTTCACCAACCCGGTTAAAGCACCGGACATTCGCTGTTCGTCCTCTCAATTTCGTCAAACAACACCACCTCCAACACTTTTGTGTTAGCATTTTGTATATGTGTCATGTTACTAAGTGGAAATTTACGTTTACTGTTTAGTTGTTTTAACTTTTTATATCCATTTATTTTTAAGGTTTGGATTATTAATCCGATATTGACCATTGAACTATGCTGTACCATTGTGTACATCATAATTAACCAACCATCATTCTACTAATCATTTCATTAACTTCAAATCACACGGATTAGTCACGTGCTAGATAATTTGGACTCAAACAGATTCCACAAAACTGAGAAACAATCATTTGAATGACCTAGAATATATTTGACGAAATTACTAACTAACTGACAAGAAAAGTAGCAAGATAAGGACTCTAAGACAAAAATATTTCTGGTCACTTTTATACAGTTCATTAATATTCATGTCCTTCCATTTACCAACTGGTTAACAGTCTAATGATATTGTAGGACAAATCAATGGGTAGAAGGAATGAATGTTTGTTGAAAGAAATTACAAAGTGTTTATACAATACATATACATAGCCTTTCATAATCAATTTGCATCTTGCGGTGTGTTCTGCAATCCGAACTTTCTTCTCGTCTAGTCTTCAAGTGTTCTGCCTACGCTGTGCTTTACATATGCTGAAAATTTAATCACCGCTTGTTGACTAACACAGCTTCGAGGCCACCTTCCAACACATACTGCTTACAGTTATTCTTGTGAGTACCGTCCACAATAATATCATCTAAACTGGTGAGAAGCCAGTTCAAAGTGATCTGCTTCACACTGAACTAAAACGTGTTTATCACACAAAACCCAAAACACTCTAATTTCGAAAATTAACTCAGTCAATTAAAATAATAATTTATAAATAACATACTTGTGAGAATTCAAGTTGCTGTTTTAATTCCTTTAAGCTTATTCCAGTTTGAGCTAACTCACAGGATTTGGCTGTTAATCGTGAGTTCGTTTCAGCCAATTCACACTCAAGATTTCGGCGCGCAATTTCTTCGTGTTTTATTTTCTTCTGAAGGCATGTAATCTAAGTGGGAATAAGTAGAGAAGAGGAAACGATGGGAAGAATTACTGTAAATAATACGTTTCCTAAAGTTCTCTATTAAATAACCGAAAATTCCTAATAGCATGTAACTGTAAGTATATAATACAACTCATTTGAGGTATTTGGGACGTATGTTTTTGCTAATCATCGCCTATGATGATGAGCGATTATGGCTGTTGGTACGCGCAATATGGAATAAAGCTAGTAGTGTCCAAACCAAGACGAGATATCAATCCTTGAAATTATCTCCGTTTTTTGCAAGCCATACTTGTAGATAAAGACTACTTGGTTGGAATCCATGCAATTATTGTATCCAGTGAGTGGAGATGTTGTGTGATATGGTGCTAGCACCAGAAACAATGACACAGATCCGCAGTCCCAGTATTCATTCATACCTAACTACATTCTGCTTTTACGAACCATCTCTTCAATACTTGGTTTTCTTTGCATGAATTTTACTACACTTTTTAAGTTTCTTTTGATATTCGTTTCGTCGTCCTAATATGGCAAAATGGTAAAAACACAACACGTTAGCGAACGACCTGGAGATGTTACCTCGTTTTAACCAACCATGGAACAGCAAATATAACTGAAGGAATAATCATAATAGTAATGCAAATAATAATATATTGTCTTTATGTGACTAGTTATCTTTTCAGGTTTGCTATTAGTCTTAATCTGTTGGAGTTCAGAGTTGAGGTCACGGTTAAAAGTTAGGAACTATGGCAAGTTAATGCATAACACTAAACTCAATCTTAACATATATGTTCAATAGATGTCACTGAAGATTGGAACATGGGTTAGAACTTCGAAGTCGCTTTTTCGATTCTAATTAGCTCGAAAACTCACTTCAAATTCACCAAATAAATGAAAGTATTAAACTAAACACTATCGGCTTTGTTATTACATATAAACTGTGTTGCAACACTTAGAGAAAAAGAGGATGAAAAATTCTTCTGAAATTCTATTCACAGATTACCTCTGGTTGTATAAGCAGGAAATGAGAACGCAGTGAGTAGTTAGTGTGCCCATTTAAAAAATATAAGATAATTAGATCGTTAAACATCTGCTTGGGTATAAGCCATACTTAGAGTGTAAGGAAGATCGATACTCCTAGATTATCAGAATTAAAACGGAGAAGAGCTCAAAACTGGAACTCAGTGGAAGAAAAACATACATATCACCCACTAAAGCCACTCCTCCTCTCAGACTAACGATCACTGAGAGGCTATTTTGTCCCAGAACGGAGCCTATCAAGAGTATACATCCGCGACCCCACATGGAATCTAATTCAAGACCTTTAGTCCAAAACGTGAGCGCTTAACCTCTAGACCACTGAGCAACAGATACACTAATCCAAAGCACTGAAGAGAAATAGTAATAAACAAACACTCACCTGATTCTGTAGATCATTGTTACCAGTTTGTAAGCTATTCACAGTTGCATTACTCTCTGATAAATTACGTTCCAAATCTAAAATCTGTTGACGTGATGCTTTTAACTTAGAGTTGACTTCTTCGATCTCCTAAAACAAAAAATACTGGTAACAATTTTCGTAGTAAATAGATATTTTGTGTTATTCGGCAACAAAAAACCTCATTTTAAATCACTATGCCTGCTAACTTTGTAGGTTATAATCTCCACAGGTTGATTTCACCTGGGGTAACACTGAAAACCAACAACCACGAAACCATCAGTGGCCTGCAATCTGACTCCATATGATCGAATACTATTGATGTCAATGAAATATGTATGCTATTTACTTCGTATATACTCTATCCCTGTATCCCGTATATAACAATGTAGATATGAGAAGCCAAATACCAAAGTATTCGAGAAACATATACATTTCAGACATTCAATATTGTAGACGAATAATAAGAGAGGAGGAAAAATGCACGTGAACTGGAGTGGCTGAAATAGCTGACTTTGTGAGTAATGGGTGACAGTCTTTATAAGCATGAAAGAGGTACAAGTGAGTATACACAGATACATACGCACTAACACACACAGGTATAAAGCACCCTTAAGGCTAAACGTTAGTGATTGGCAGGGGCGAACATATGGACGACAGGAAAAACCGAAAAATTATAAGTTTACCAATTCAAACGTGAAAACAAATCGCATGGGTGTGTGATAAGAGATTTGCTACAAACTCCTTCAATTAAACGATAGTAGTCAGATCGCTGGTAACTGACACGAAGATGTTCCTGAACGTCCAATCAGAAGTCATCAACTGTGTGGTTCACAAATATCTGGACGGAAAACCCTGTCACCTCTAGCAATGGATAATCATTGCCCTGAACTTAAAATTGCAGTTGAAATCTTACCAAGACATCTCGAACTTGTAGTCTTAATGGTTAAGTATTCATCCCAACTCCTGAAGATGTTTATGTGCATTCTTGGTAATGGTTGTCGGTGCGCACTTTCGAACAGTTCGATCCTAGGATAAACGTTATTTAGTGCTACTTGCTTTTAAATGGTAATCCCAACTGAAATCCATCTATGTGACGAATATAGTCCATAAATAGATCTCCAAAACATCTACACATTCAATCTTATTCTCATTAGAATTTTTTTCTACATTAACTTACTCGTAATCGTTGTCCAGCTAAATTATCCAAGTGTGTCACTTGTGACTGAAGTTCAGTTTTTTCAGCAACTAAAATTCCAATAGTTTTAGCGTGTGCTTTAATCTACAAACGGGAAAATAAAACATCAACTTTTTGAAAACAGGAAGTTTAAGATCAAACGGAAAAGGCTCTATTTTACTACATGACAACACAATTTTAAACAGATGAATAATTCTACTTTTCCGTCATTCATATATGTGAACTTGACATATGTGTATGATAGTTATATGGGTCTAGATACTTACTTGTATGTATTATACCAATAAATGTAGGATCTGGTTTAAATTTGATTGAATAGACATAATTGTCGTATCCACTACCTTTTTCTCATTATCTGTTTGCATTAGTGGAAATTAGGTCGACATGTATGTACGAAGTTAGATGGGTATACATTTAGACTATCCATGAATGAACACCCACTAAACCGGTCAAATTTATACAAAAACATCAAGAATTAGCTACTCTGGGAATAAGGTAACTGCCCACAAAAAGAATTCAACGATGTTACTCTATATATTAGAATTCGGAAATGTCAGTCATTGGATTCCAAATAAGCGGTGTAAAAGTCAAGTACTTATTGAGAGACAGAAAGATCTTAAGTTTGACCCCAGGTGGTTTAGTGAGTGTCCATTCATGGGCAGTCTAAACTAAGCCAAATATTTGTTTAGTGAATTTCGGTTCTCCATAATCTTCCAGATATCACTAATCAGTGACGAAAATTAACCTTAATAATAAATCTAACTCTGTGACTAAGTAAAGCTGGAACTTGTTGCACAGTGGTTAGAAGTCAGATGCTTTAAATGTTAAAAGGCCACTGCATACAACACCGATCTCAGTCCATATCACTCAATACTGAGTCAACTAAGCACGCATAGTCTTTACAACTTATTTCAATCTACAGATCTTAGTAACCGACTCAAAAAACCTCATGCTACTCACTAAATCGATTTACTAAGCTAACTACATAGAACACATCGATTTAATTGATCTTTAGTAAGGTCAAATTTCTCAATCCGATTGATTGTTATCAGTTAGAGACACCTTTACGTCGTGTGTATGCATGTGCTTTCAATTCGTATTTACACTTTCGTGTACTTTATGTAAGACATGCAATATTAATCAACAAGAATGTTGAAATTGAAACAAACTAGAATCAATATAAAATGAGAAAAACCATTTTTGTTACTAAAAATAACCAGAACAACCATCACACTTAATCTTTCTTTAAAAAAAGGACTAATCTGTGACATACAATGATGATGGATGAAATAACAAAACACTTTATACTATTTTTCTCATTTTCTTTTGTTTCACACAAAAGCTAACAACTGGAATAGGTGTATGTTTACATTTTTATGATAAATATAAGTTAGACAAAGTGTCGATTAGTGCAACCCAGATGGTAGTTCAAAAACACTGGTTTCAACCATTAAATTTTGGGTTCGAACCCCAATTCACTTCAGTTTGAGGGACTGAGTACTAACAATAGCCTTGTTACTTGGTAAATGAATTGATAGAATTATTAATGGTATAACCAAAGAAATTACGACTTGTACTTGGAATTCATACAATCCTACCACTAGAATACTAGGACACAAGACAAATATAAGATCGGTAAGAACAATAGAACTGAACACTACTTATTGAATAATAGAATCACTAAATAAAGAACCATACTTGGTCACGTGAACTCAAATACTAGTCAACTATTGAAAACTAGATTACAGCAGGTAAGAACAATAGTTTATTGATACCAATTACAAACAATCAACGTTGACTAAAATCAGACTAGACACGGAGAGAATAAAAAAGAATCTATTATGTTCACTATAACCAGATAAAGCCATCTTCCTTAACTGGTGTTGGATTTTAAAGAAAAGATGGAGAAATGAAGCTATATATCTATCCCAAATACAATGATGATGGATTGATAACCCTATAGGCCCCCAAATGCCCTGGCACGGCCGAGAGTGGGGAGAGTCCGCTCTACCTCTCCAAATGCTCTCACATGACCACGCTTACATAGCCTCTGCCAAGGAAGTCCTACTCATTGCCTTCTCGTGGCTGGGGTGTTGTTCACGAAATTGAGAGGACGAAAAGCGAATGTCTGGCGCTTTAACCGGGTTAGTGGACACGGAAAGTCCACCTAGGGGAGTTAATAATAATAATAATTATTAAAAAAACCCTGATCCCAAACCAATGGTGCACATGGGCTCCAGTATCCTGAGGGAACAATTGGCGTATGAATCAATCGTTGGTTACCGGCTACCATGGGACTGCATCTCCTTACGATGCTCCACTGCCTAGTGGATCATACCTTTAGGTCAAAGGCTCCGGGTGTGGTCCCCTAAGAAAACCACCTGCTTCAGTTTGGGCACCTGGGCAGTATCTTAGCCCTCACACAAATCGAATGAGATTTGTGCGGCGCATATGTATCTGGTCCTTCCTTGTATTATTTATTTATTTATACACATAAATCTTGGTACCTATTTCCCTGTTTACTCACGACCTTCATTTGGTATATGTCTTAACATTATTTTACAGATGTCAATTTTAGTAACTTTAACAACCCGAATCAAAGCCTTTCTGTTCCATGATATATGTTGATTTGCTTATTGAAAAATAGAAACCTAGGAATGAATTGTTACAGGAGATCTGGTATTACATATTAAGAATAAAACTAGGACGATCTTCAGATCAAGGGATCGATACTTCCTCCAAAGCTGGGATTAAAGCCGGACTGTCAAACGAATTTTCTTTCAAGTACATACAAACCACTAAGCTACTAAATAAGTGAGAAATTGGCAACATTTATTTTCCCAAAAGTCATATTTTTCACCTATTAGTTCCTTGTATTATAACTCAGATAAACAATATTTGAAACCATGTAACAACTTGACAACTGACACCCTGACAATTTAAGTTACACAAGTCTGACTGTTGTATGAGTTTGAATCACTGGCGAATAGTCGGTTTTCTCCATATTGCAGATACATTTCGCGGACAGATGTCAACTATTATAAAAACCTAGGTATACGAATTTCTGATGATCGCCTTCAACTACCCACAGTTAGTTAAACAAAATATAATGTCACGTAGAATCACTTAGACTAGTGG
The DNA here is from genome assembly GCF_000237925.1 of Schistosoma mansoni. Lineage (NCBI taxonomy): Eukaryota > Metazoa > Platyhelminthes > Trematoda > Strigeidida > Schistosomatidae > Schistosoma > Schistosoma mansoni. The sequence continues at coordinate 5,320,964 of NC_031495.1, forward strand.
CCACATTGGAACTAAATTAATACTCGTTTAGCTATAGTTCAACATGATCTATGATTCCTGAAACATTGCGCAACTTATAATAATTATGTGTATTTTTGCGATACATTTATTTAATCGGTTAATAAGCTGGTGATTACTCATAAGAACACTACCCAACATCGAAGCAGCTCTCACGGACCTCCCAATCGATGTTGGCCCAACAACAATTGAAGACATCAGCATGGCCATCAGACAAATCAAGAGCGGCAAAGCGGCGGGACCAGACAACATTCCGGCAGAGGCACTGAAAGCAGATGTAGCAGCAACTGCAAAGATACTCCACATTCTCTTCAGTAACATTTAGGATGAAGAACAAGTACCAACAGACTGGAAAGAAGGACTTCTAATCAAAATACCAAGTGTGATAACTACAGGGGCATCACTCTACTCTCAATACCAGGAAGTCTTCAGCAGATTATTTTGAAACGAAATGAAGGAATCCGTAGACGCCCAACTCCGAGACCGACAGGCTGAATTCCGTAAGGATCGATCGTGTACAGACCAAATCGCAACTCTATGGATCATTGTGGAACAATCAATTGAATGGAATTTATCACTCTACATCAACTTCATTGACTAATGAGAAAGCAATTTATAGCATGGACAAAACAACATTATGGAGGCTTCTTCGACACTACGTCTTGCATGAGAAGATAGTCAATATCATACGGAATTCATATGATGGATTAAACTGTAAAATAGTATATGGAAGACAGCTCACTGAGTCGTTCGAAGTAAAGACAGGTGTCAGGCAAGGTTGCTTACTCTCACCCTTTCTCTTTCTCCTGGTGATCGACTGGATCATGAAGACGTCAACATCTGGAGGGAAGCACGGGATACAATGGACAGCTAGGATGCAGCTGAACGATTTAGATTTCTCAGATGATCTGGCTCTTCTATCACACACGCAACAACAAATGCAGAAGAAGACGACCAGTGTATCAGTAGCCTCAGCAGCAGTAGGTCTCAATATGAACAAACGGAAAAGCAAGACTCTCCGATACAATACAGCATACACTAATCAAATCAAACTTGACGGAGAAGCTTTGGAGGATGTGAAAAACGTTGCATATCTGGGCAGCATCATCGATGAACACGTTAGATTTGATGCAGATGTGAGGGCGCGGATCAGCAAAGCAAGAGCAGCATATTTACAACTGAAGAACATCTGGAACTCAAAACAATTGTCAACCAACACCAAGATCAGAATTTTCAACACAAATGTCAAGACAGTTCTACTGTATGGGGCGGAAACCTGGAGAAATACGAAAGCCATCATCCAGAAGATACAAGTGTTTATTAACAGTTGTGTGCCAGACACTATCAGCAACATTCTACTGTGGGATAGAACAAACCAGATTTCAGTGGAGGAAGAAATCAGGAAGAAGCGCTGGAAGTGGATAGGACACACACTGTGGAAAGCACCCAACTGCATCACAAGGCGATCCCTAACATGTTATCCTGAAGACCAAAGAGGAAGAGGAAGACGAAAGAACACGTTACGTGTAGAAATGGAGACAGGCATGAGAAGAATGAACAAAAACTGAATAGAACTAGAAAGGAAGGTCCAGGATAGAGTGGGTTGGAGAATGCTGGTCGGCAGCCTATGCTCCACTGAGAGTAACAGGCGTAAGTAAGTAAGCAAGTACTCATAAGAACCAAATCGACAAAATTATGTTACGATGCAAGATTCAATAACAGACAATATGTCACCCTTCATATATAATTGGAAGAAAATGTTTCCAACTTACCATTCATTTGAGTAGGGGTTCTAACCACACACTGCTTATTTCGGTTTCAGCAACGGGATAGTATTATCGAACTCTTACCAGAAGGGAGGTCTCGTGATTCTTCTTTAAGAAGTGGAGTCTTGACCCAGTAGTGTGATACTGATCCGTTGCTTAAATTAAAAGAAGTAAAATGGAGATTCGAACTTGTCACCCGTTGGCTAAAAGCTGACTAACTAGCTTAGCCATTAAGTAACTGCTAGATTGTAAAAACTAATCATTCTGATACAAATCCATATGTCTTATAAATTCAAAAATGTTAATGAAAAGAGTAACTGAACAGTAACACTAACTTGTTCTTTGGTTTTCTCTAAGTCTCGTTGAGATATATTTTGTAAATTTGTACGTTCATCGCTTAAATCAGTCAATCGACGTTCATATTGATCTTTCATTAGGTCCAGTTTAACTTTTAGATGTTCATATGCTCGATTGCGTTTTTCTAACATTGAAGCTAATTCAACATTTCTTTCCTACGTAAAATAAAAGACTCAATGTAATTTGGTTCTTTTCAATTACATTCCACAAAATTGTATCAAATAATCAAACATTACCCACATAAATAGATAAATATAGGTATCAGAGTTCTGCATTATAGTTGTGAAGTTCTATGAAAATGAGTTGGAAATTATGCAGACGATCAGTTGACTTTCCAATAAATTAAGCGAACGGATAAACAAAGAGGAATCGAGTTCCTGGTTCAGTAGACTGTACTACACTAAATATGGCTTAAAATATTCAAATAAGACTGTGATGAATCGGTGCCGAACTCTTGAGTCCTTCATTTCTCCATAGAACAATGGTTTAGTGATTAAGGTATTGGAATTTCAATCAGTAAGTAACAGACTCGAACTACAACCCTATCGGTTTTCACCACTAGCCCTCATAACTAAAGCGTATCTTGAAGCCCATCAAATAAATCTGTACTAGGTAAGGGATTTTAATATTACTACACTTCAACAAATTTAAGTGCATTGTATCGGTTAGTACCAGCAAATAAATGTGGCCTACTAGCACATCTCCCCTAAACAGACAGTCGATTTACGTAATGAATAATAACAACATACTAAGTTATGCAAATGTTTTATATAAGTCACAATATTGTGGGCAATAAACTTGTTAAACTAACTTTAATGAAGCTCAAAACTATAGCTTTCTTTCACTTGATACTTCATTTTAGAAACCAAGCAAAAAACAACGTTCATAGGATGATATGAAACACCGTAACAAATACAAGAAACTCAAATTAAGAATAATTATTTTGACCACCAGAACCTTTATTGCAGACTAATTCATTAATGTGTGTTAATTCCAGGCTAAACAACACATATCTGAGATGGTAATTATCTGTGGAATATATAGAATCACTTTTCCTCCTTCGAGAATTCTCCACACAAATGATGAAATGACTCACTGAACAACTGTTAAAATATCCCTCGCCATTTTCTTTTCAATATCTCCTATCAACAATAGATACAACTATGCAACCTAAACAGACGACTGACTCAAATTGTAGACAGAAAACACAACTAATTACTTTACTATGTATATTACAAAATTAACAGTAACTTACTTCAAGTTCTCGTACTAAATGATTTTGACCTATAGACATCTGAGATGATTCACTAGATAATAAAGAATTCGGTGAACAATGTGAATAATCTTTCGTCAATTGATCATGTGATTCACAAGTTTGATGACAGTATTGTCGACAGGATTCAGAATGATGATATGATTCTAGCAAACTTGATGATGAAGACGGTGACATCCTAGTGTTTTTTAATTCATGGTTTGAAGTAAATTCATTCATTATTGGGCTAGTAGCACCTGAGGTATGCATTGAACTAGTTAAACGGTCTGATTCTTCTAATATACCATCTAATTGACGAGTTAATTGTAAAAGTTTCTCAGTAGCAGCTGTGGGCCTTTCATTAAGACGAATGTAGACAAAACAAAAACCATTAAGTTTCACAATTTATGCACATTTCAAAAGAGATGTAGAGATTATTTTATATGAGAGTTAAGGGAATTATTTTTTACTAGATATGCATGCATAAAAGTTCATGTTTTCAAAGAAAAACAAGCATTTTATACAAAGTTGGATGGCGACTAACACTAAAATCTAGGAGGCACATTCGATCATATTCGCGACTCGTCAGTTGGATGCACCTGCATATAAGTTGCCCCGGACTGGTATAAAACACTCTGGCTTTCACTATAAATCAACTGATCTCACCAGTCACGCCACCATTAGCATTAACACAACTACTCAAATACAAAACCGCTTCCAAATCCTCACTATTAAAAGTGACTGCAGGCACAGGCTCCTGACAGTTCTTCAAAATTAATTTACACTTGGAAGGTGAAAAGCACATGGTATACCTACCAACATGGATCGCCAACTGATTAAGTGTGGGTTGCTTGTTTCGAGTATCATTGTAAAATAAAACAAAATCACCTGCATACTCAAAGCCAAAAAGATTTTCTCCAAGTAAAGAATTGACACCACCATCACCTGATTCAGTCAAAGCTGTCTCCACGATGTCATCGATGGCAAAATTGAAGAGAAATGGAAAGATTAGGCAACCCCAACTGACCTCACTCTTTGAACAGAACAATGGAGGTGTTTGTTTCTAAGCCCCTCAAGATGTCAACAAACTTCTCAGGTACACCCTTCTTCAACAGACAATCCCAGAGAACAATCTTGTCCAACAAATTGAAGGGAGACCTGATATCAAAATACACAACAACTGGTGGCCGGCAATAACTATGACAATGTCCTGGTAATTGCAGGCTGAAGAGTGAGGGTAAGTTATCTAGGCCTGGTGATTTGTGCTGCTTCATATATACACTTTACATACGCCAAAACAGACTGATCTAGTCTTTCATATCAACAACTGGAAGCTTCAAACACTTGAAAATTGATAGAAACAAACACCATTCAAGAAAACTTCTTGTATCCAACTCGGATCTATACTCGGGTTCTTAATGTTATTGCACAATAATGGATGATCAGATATGCTTTAAACATTATAGTTTGTATAACCTTAAATACAAAATATTGAGCTTCATCAAAGTATGTACAAGGAAAATGGATCACATCAAATACCAACATACATTATCTAGTACGATATTAGCTTTTATTGATTCAGTTAAATTCTAATGAATACTTAACATTAAATTTTAAGCTGACCATTATTTATTCAGGTAGGTATTTTATGTGTTTTATTAAGATTTCCCAATTCAATACAATACCCAATTACATTTAATCTGAAAGATTAGTGATTTGTGTGGCGCATATATATTTGGTGCCTCCTTGTAAAAATATTTGTGTTTAAGTAAATTTTATCTAAGACTGTCGTAACGCCCGTATCAATAACTATAGTTTCTTGATCTTAATATGTGATTAGGAGTCATTTTGATAAATTATAAGCTACCAAATAACAACAACCATCAATTATTGGGAAATTAAAAATAGTGTGCAATTGTTTCATCATGTTCTGTCTTTCGTTTAGGCAGTAAACAACAGTTAAAGGATTCCCTTATTCTAAAATAACACAACAGTCGATTGAACCTAACAAACAAAAAACCCATGTATGCTATGTGTCAAACACGTAAAGAAACTGAGTTATTAACGTTGTTACGTATGGAGATCATTACACAAACAAACGATCCCATTATATCTAAAACGTCACTACACTGAGTCAGGATGACTTTCGTGATTAAGCTTTATTCAACAACTATTTAATGAGGTGCAATTTCTTTATATCTATAAGATCTGTTGAATAAATAGGCGAATACGTAGCTGGAAACTCAAAAATGATTCCCCGCCAGTTGCTGGTGCATAATACCACTGCCCTAGATAAGTATTCCTAGTCCTTACACTTAGCATTCTAAAATTACTCTTCTCCTCTACAATCCAAACCCGTTGGACAGGGATGGGATTGACGCGATATGGAAGTGAAAAATGCAGAACAATGGTTGAGGAGGACGATTTTTGAGGATTTCACGACTGTTTCAATTGACTGAAATGGAGAAAGGATAAGTCTAATACAAACAGATGTGAATTATTTGTGATTGATAATTTTGATGTACCTCAAATTTCTTTATTTAAAACGTCTACATAACCGTAATTCACGCATTTATTAGGCAAATCAGGTATATTTGGCTTTGTGTTACATTCTTTCCGTAAGTGGTGACAATGACACTACCTGGGTGCTCAAAGCTAAGCAGATTGGCCAGCGTTCGAACTGCAGACAAGTGATTGAAAATCAATTGTTGTAGTCGCTAAGTCTGTTTGTCTAAAGCAAGAAAAACAAAAATGTTGACCAACCTGACGCAACTAGCCTGGAAATGTGGCACAGTAACTTAGAGGCTCCATACAATCACAGTGTGGTTCAAAGCCAGGCAAATTAATCTGAACCTGCTAAATGGAATATTAAACCAACTGTACCAGGAAATGTAAAACCAGAGAGGAAAAACGAAAAACACATGCAACTTACATATTGTTTACCACTTCCTCCTCTTCCTCAACACCAGATTGTGGATAAGATGACTGTCCAAGTGTATTGTTTGCTTGATTAGAATTATTTACATTATTTACAGACGCCGAAGAAACATGATAACAGGATGTTGGAAAAACAGTGAGATCGTTAGGATCCAGTTTGCTCTGCTGATTGCCAAATTCCATATTAGCAGGCGTATTATTATTATTATTACTATCATTATTACTATTAGCATTATACATACAATAACTGAGGTACTCAGTATTGTCAGTCATTGAAACGCTTTGATTTATAATTCCACTAGGTACTTCAAATGCAGATGACAATGAGGTAGGAGACGAAGCAATAAACTTATGTTTATCAGTGAGATTCGAATGAATTTTCAAGTCATGTAAAACAACACCTTCACCATTTTCACTATAAGGAACGAAATGGTTATTATTATTATTATTATTATTATTATTACTAGGCAGAGACTGAAGTGGTGGAGGATGATAAGAATAGGGAGTAGAATTATTAAAATAGTCAGCAAGTGATAAAACTGCATTATCATTATTCGGTGGTACTGTCACACTCGATGGAGGTTGTGGTTGATAGATTGAAGCATTCGCATAATTTTCACTGACGTTTACATGTGATAGATTAAATCCGTGTTCATACTGTTCTTTCTGCTCAAGTTGAATCGACTGACAATTATCAACGGGTAATCTATAAAAATCAAATCCATACACACAGTCAAAGAGTTAATCGGTAATTATTCGAATTAAACAAAATATTATCAATCCGCAATGAGTATATGTGGTAGTAAGAATAGGTTGTGTGATTTATGCATGTCACACATACCAGTACATATAGGGAGAGATTCATACAATACTAATCATACTTTCCCTACCTTTGTATGGAGATACTTTTTCCACTTATTCATTTTCATATAAGGTCTTACTACTTAACATTGGATAACTTTTTGAAAACTCAATCAGTTTGTTTTACATACATATACCACAGATTGATGCCAGACACTGAGTTAAAAGGGTGAATTATGTATTCTAGATAGTATAGTTTTTGGACTGGATACAAATGTTCAATCAGAACCGACGTACATGGTAATATGACCAATTTCGGAAAGTTATGCACTTAAACATAGCAGTACTGAAATATACTTACATGCAGTGACTATCTTCGCGTTGTGATAAAAAGTTGGTCTGAAAAAGAAAAACCAAAAGAATCAAAGGTCGTATTTAGGATAAATAACAACTTACTAACAAGATATTTAAAACATAAAGTATAATTAGTGACCTTAGATGTACAAAATATTGCTCCCAGAGTATTACGTGTGGCCTGCAACTTTTAGTGAACTTAGTGACGTTATACAAAAGCTAAAAGTTACTACAAAATTCACATAGTAATCATTTCTAGGCTTTATAGTTTTCTCCAATACATCACCGCTATATGACAACAAACTAAATGAAAACGAGACACAGGGTCAGGTATAAAATAGCATCAGTTAGTTGAAAACTATACCCAAAGTCGGTATTGTTAATCAAGTCGCTTTAGCTATCTGTCAAAAAAGCTTTAAACTTGAGACCAAAGGTTTGGAGCCTTGTCCAATTTCGACAAAGTTTACCCATTGTAAAACCAATTTTAATCATTAGTCTACGGATGATAACAAGTGTAGCTACACATTTGTAAATGGGGACTAAACATGAAAAGATCAACTGCACAAGTGAATGGATGGGTATACATTTATACAGGATGATGAAATACATTGAGACCGAAGATATGATTTATCAATAAGCCTTAAAATACATGCAACTCAAATCCAAAACTTCAGTAAATGATCTTTAGCAACAAATCATGGTCTGAATAAAAAAAATTCCCCCATTACTTACTTGATAGTCCCCAGTCCCTGAAACGTTGAAACCATGAGTTTGGTTGACGTATGATTCATCTAACTGTCTTTTAGCCTTAGAAGCTTGGAATTCTCTTAGCTATTAAAAGGATTTATAGGAAAAACTGTGACGTAGGGCAAAAAATCACTTCATAATATCAGTTCATGTGCAATTCAATTACCGAGTAAAAGTGAAATTGTAATTGTTCGAGGTTCAGAATTAAAAATTATGACTCGGAAAGATGTATCATGCATGAGTGAGTAGTAGAATTTTTTCTTGGAACACAAATATTAGTATAAAGCGGCACCGAATACATATGCACCACACAAATCATTCGATTTGTGTGAGGACTGTGATACTGCACGGTGCCCAAATCAAATCAGGTGGTTTTCTTGTGGAGCCACACTCGGAACCTTCAACCTAAAGTTCTAATTCACAAGGCAGTAGAGCAACATAAGGACATGCAGTCTCATGGGTAGCCAGTCACCAACAATATGTTCGTATGCCATTTAGTCCTTCAGGATACTGGATCCCATGTGTACCATTGGTTTGTAATCATGGTTTTACAACTCTCCTAGGCTGATCCTCCGTGTTCACCAAACCGGTTAAAGCACCGGATATTCACTTTCCGTCCTCTCAATTTCGTAAACAACAGTAACTTCGCGAGAAGGTAGTGAGTAGGACTTCTCTGACAGTGGTTGTATACACGTGACCCACTATCAGGAGTACCAGGGCATTCGGGGGCTTGATAATAGTTCTCTAGAAACCTAAACACAATATATCAATCCCATGAAACCCTCATTGGCATATTTACGTTGTGTAAGTCTTATATCTGATACGAAATAAATCAAAAATACCCATTACGTCCAATCAACAGAATCTACACTTTCTGCCTACGTTAAGATTGAAGCTTAAAATGAAATGTCATATATTGGAGTGAGAAACATCTGAGTGTCGAAACCACTTTTGTTTTACGGAAGTAAACAAAAAACAACACATGGCTTTATTAGTACTATAAACAGAAAGCGCTATTCAGAGGGACTTCAGTTTCCTCTATGTACAACATGGGACCATCAAAAATATCGAATTACAAAGCTAGTTTAATTCCGTTTAAATGATAGTAGGGCTTGGTGACACAACTGCAATTTATTCCGACCTTTTGAACAGATGTGTCAGAAGATGAAAGTTAAAGACTTAGTTTTGGGTACCAGCTTGTAAAATTACCACATAGGTTAAGTGCATTGCATGACAGCAGGTCATATCGTGGAACGTCCTTCGTAATTGGGAAATATGTATAAGTTGTTAGTATTTCACCATGGACCGACGTATTTCACGTAAGGCAAAATGACTGAGCACATAACGGTTTTGAAGGCGAATTACTATATTGAGGTAATAAACCGGTGGACATGACCGTAAACACCTAACGCTGAGATAGTGACAAAGAAAATAAACCATTTTCATTAAAAATCGGTACCTTCTATGCATTATCTAATCCTAACCGCCACCTAAATAGAAATTTTATGTTGACTAACACCGCAGACCACGAAAAAACTACAGGACAAGTCATTTTAGCGGATTTATAATGACACTTCACTTTTTGACAAAACAGTACGCAGATATTCCTTCGATGACTTGGTAATACACTAACGACCTCTGCCCGAACAATAAACGCGAATACCCACTATCGAAAATCCCTGCACTCCGACATACCACAGGATAAGTGCGACTTAAATAGGAATATATGATCTGACATCTCAGACCGAAAATGTTCTCCAATTAAATTTTTGAGTAGAAAAACAGAAATTTCGGAACCAACAAAATAAACGTTTTCTCCAATAGTATAGCCGTATTTTAGTAAACACACCTTCTTCCGCGCAGCGGCTATTTTGTCTTCTCTACTCAATTCCGGCATCTTAATCCCGCCAGAGACGTGTCAAATGAGCCTGACCGCCTTCTTTGACCTTGGTTACTAGGCTATTTGCCAATATTTGTGCAAGATGTTTTATAGCTTATAAACATCATCAAATTAGCCACATTCAATCTGAGACTGCACAACAAATTACGAATTTATAAATTTTACAAGAAAATCTAACAAAATGAAAATGACAATTAGGTATTTTTCTCATAACCATTAACGGAGAGAGATGAGAACATTCTCTTAGTCTTTAATCTGCATATACGAAGATTAGGAATCGATGTATAAGAAAGGAAATCAGCATTATCCAAAATCAAAAAAATTTTCATAGCGATCTTTAGTTATCAAGATAATTTCAAACTTTTCAAGCTGTCGAAAGTAAGTGACTCCAAAGGAGAGTGCCTTTTCTTTTTGACTCAAGTATACTGAAATTCACAAGCATGAAACGAGTTGATTCAAGTATTTATTTAGTTGTATTTACTAAACTATTACATCTTGATGATCAACCTGAACAAATAGGGAAGAGTAATTGTAGAATTTGTGTCATTTTTTTTCTCTTTACAGTTCTCCTAACACAATCTCTACAAAGGATCAGCTCTTGCGATCAACGAATCCCACTACATTAATGACTTGCGAGTCATCCACCTTTCCGAAGGTTTATGAACATTTATACTTCAAACTGTCATCTAATTGTACAGCGATTACTGTTGTCTAAGTAAGATCGAAAAATATACCAGGTTCATATTGCTTACCGTGCATTCACTGCGTAACAAATTTGCCAAAACTTGTAATAAACTGTTTAAGATTGATATCACAAAAACACATTACGAAGGTATTGTCGAAACAGTATTGATAACTGTTTTCATCTTGTCCGGGTCAAATAGAAGTACGAATGAACATGTCACGCTAGTCTTTTAAATGTAAGTAATTTAAGATCATTGATCGCTCAGATGCATTTCCAACTTAATTTACCCAACAAATACTTACTTTTACTTTTTGTGAAGAGAAACATATATATGTTGAATTTCGCTTTACTACACTCCAACCCACCAGGTAATGATGAATAAAAGCCGATTAGAACACTACTTTTCACAC
>NC_031495.1:5332390-5340840 GCF_000237925.1 Schistosoma mansoni
AAGCTAACACCGTCAAGCTCCTCGGCGCCTGATTGACTACCAAAATATTGACTGATGTCATTAATTTTTTCACCGTTATAGTTTTGATTATTATCTCCAGTGTACGTTCCATCCGGATTTTTTTCCTTAGGCCAGCCAACTAAGCTTGTCATTTTAATTTTATGGATAACAATATCAGTTTGATGTGATGATTCTGTTGCTTTTAGTCTTGCAACTCTTCAACCAACCTGTCTGGCATGACAGGAACTTGAGGAACGATTGTTCCAACCAGTATAGCTCGATTGGTTCATCACGATAGACAAGCGCGACCACCACGTCAAGGTAGCAGCAACGATCGGGATGACTCACAAAGGCTGGGTCAAAAGTCTGATTCCATCCTATCGAACTTGTTTTAAGCAGACAAATCATTGGATTATATGATGATAGAACACAGAATCAGTCACGGTAGCGTATATTCATTTTTTCTATTTGATTCATATTGTCTGTTACCTAATATTTTCTACTACTGTTACTGATACTGTTGTGAATGAGAATACAAGTGGGAATAAGCGATTGTATCTGAATAAAAATTATAGAATCTCTTGAGAAGTATGAGAATCATACACTGAATACTTCATTCGCAAATTTTCATCATTTGTTCGTCACATTCTGTATAATTCTTCCAGTTCACAATTGCTACCACTTCCAATCACTACCAACGCGATTTAAGTCGACGATTATATACGGGGGTAAATGGGATGTATATATCGATAACAATCAATCATACAATCTAACTGCAGTCAGATATCGGGCCACTAAACACTTTTATAACCAGTCAGCGACTAGAATTGTCCCGTATCATAGATTACCACAGTTTTGTCTGCTCAAACATGTAAGTCTATATCTCTTTACACTATCTACTGTTGAATAAACCAAATTTATGCTTATTTGATTTCCATAAATCGTGTATTAGTTAGGTTATTTAAAATTTAGTACTAGTTGCATTTCTTGAAGTTGTTGCCTTAAGATTACATGTATTATGTGTCATATTTATTGTATTCTTGTTATTTCTCTTCCATGTTATTAATAACTGTTTGAATGGAAAAAATATCCTGCATATAGTATGAATACAAAGTCTATCCCCATGTTTCATTGATTATGAAGTAAATCGACTATTTTGAAATACAAGGTCATAAGAAGGATTTGATTTAGTTATTTACATTTCCTACATGATTCATGCATTTTATTATTATTATTTATTATTATTATCACTAGCTTTATTCAATATTATATTTTTGGTATAATATAGAATTCTCAGCACAAAGTACTTCAACAAGTTTACGTTTCTTACTTCTTCGTCCTTCCTGACGATAAATATTAAGTGATCGTCAGTTAGAAGTTAGCAGTCTAGTCAATCGACATCTGGATAATGTACATTCTTCTCGTTGCATATTGCCAGCAACCACGATATCTCTGATTAGGCCTTCTGTAGCCTTTACAGCGAAAGATAGCCCAGATGTTTGAACAGGTCGCTATTATTTTCCTCAGTTATACTATCATTAGTAATATATTCATTTTAATAAAAATTTTATTGAGATTTTCTAGTAATTTAAACTACTGCAGAAATAATAAAAGTTTCATATATACTACTAATAATAATATATTAAAAGAATGTTATAAATTGGGTTGACATTAATTGTACAGCCATTATAATCCCCTACCACTCATTGAATAGTTATTTAAGAGTGATAGGGAAATTTAGGAATTGATGATTGGTGTAGTTGTTTCTGAAAGTGTGTGCTCAAATGATAAAGAACAAACATTTTGTCACTTGTAATAATTTTTTAATTGGCTGTAAATAGTGCATCTTTGTAATCTGATTAGTTCAAATCGATCGGATGTGCGAATTTGCATTTTTACATTCATATTTTACTTAGAATACTGAATTGTGTTTGACTGTTGTATTCGAGTTTTGATAAAAGAACTGTAACTTCTGAAAACAAACTAGACACTTATTGTCTTTGACTATCGTACTATCGTACTCCTGTAAGTGAATCTATATCCGGATCAATTTATTTTCAATCAAGACAAAATGGAACTGAAGTTGTTAGTTATAGTGTCAAGAGCAATAATATGTAGATCATTAAAAGAGAATTTTGTAAAAACACTAGTAAGCGTTTTTAATAGTTGATAATGGTGATTATTGAACTTGAAAGGTAGTCAAATGTTCAATACACCATTAGTAAACACATTTTCATTTAAGTATTCCCATAAGTTATTTTAACACATAGTTTACCATTTTAATAAACGTTATATGCGTGTAATGGCTGGTCGGCGGCTTATGCTCTATTGGGGGGTAACAGGCGTAAGTAAGTAAGTATATGCATGTAAACATATCAATAAATGATCTTGAATAAGGCATGTATTAATCACGGTTAATTCATGACAAGCGTTAATTGTTTATACCTGTACATTGTAAATTCTATGTAGTTGATCAGTTTATAATGATGACCAAAAAATTTACTTCACTGTGTATACAGTCATGTAAAACGGTTGTTGTGCTTGTTAAATGGGTGCTAGATCTTTTTTTCATGTAATGTCAACAGTAAATGTTTTATTAGTATGCCGTCTGACCAAATGATTATCTTAATTTTTTTTAATGTCAAACCCGAAATAGATAAACGTTACAAAAATAGCCATTTTTGACAAGCATTTGATATATTGGTTGTATTAAGTGTAAATTAATTAGGCCTAAATCTGACAAACATTCATTTAGGTCGATTATACTGTTAAATACGAATTGAATGTGTGTTCACTTCAGTATTAGTGTGTACAGTAGGATAGAATGTGACGATACGGCATTCCGTTTTCAACGTAAAAAACACACGAACAGATGATGGGATTACGAGGGACTGTGTAATTGCCTGTAGCGTCAACAGTCCTGAACAAGTCCTCCGACATTACTACCTCAATCACAGGAGTACTCAAGTGCCATTTCAGTAGTTGATATGCAGTTGGTGTAAGTCTCTAACATATCGGTAGAAATTCTCGTCTGATGCTTCAATTAATGGCAGATAACTGTGGAAACTGCAAAAGACTGTAGTGTGTATTTTTATTTACCTTTCTGCATTTTGAGTGACCATAAGACGGAAGAATAGTTGTACAATATCAGATCGTATCCTCTACAATGACAATAAATGGGTTAATGCCAAAGAATGAAAAACTTACCCTCTTTATGACATTACGAATTAGGTGTACGCGACAAAAAATGTGGTGGGAATCGAGATACACCTGCGTAGTAGCAGCAGCTTGTGCACATGAGTCATCTGCAACAATGCCAACCACCTCTTTATTGTTAGTCGACCAGTGGAAGAACGAGAGGAAATGTGAAAGCAAAGTCGATGTTTCGCGACTTATAAAAGCAATACAAACAGGTATTACCATGAAGTTCATATAGACAGCTACAACCTAAAACAAATATAGGTTCTCATTATTGGTTTTGTAGGTCCCATAGAAACCAACAACATTAAGAAAACGATTCGACAAATTCATTTGATCTGCAGCGGTGAAGAAGAAATACAACAGATAATTATCTTCATCCAACTGATAATCACAAAGTCCACCAAGTGACATGATGTGACCTTTCAATTTGGCGTCATTACCTAACGTTAACAATATAAATGTGCACACTGCTTACCGGGAAGGTTAGCCTGTGAGAACACTTTGGGGTGCATATTAAAAACATCTTGAGCATTTAGACGCTTTCCATAACATTGGTAAGCAAAGTGCATAATATTGAATGTTGCTGTCCCAGATATCAAAAGTGGTCTCACTATTTCAAATTCAGCCTCCGTTAACCTGAGCATCCAAGATCTACTGTTGTACCTCAGGGAATCGCACTCGTGCTTGTGATGCACATTCCTACAAACAACAGTCCGGTAACCTTCAATAAGCTTACAAAAGATGAAGGCCGGAAATTGAGTGTTCATGGATGTCTTCGATCAAAAATATAATAACACTAATCAATTTAATGGCAGTATGTAGCTCTTCTATAATTTCCGATAGCACTCTTTAACGCTTCAAGTGATTGGGACGCTACGAGATACAATGTATTCAAAAATACGTTATCCGTTTCTGTGACATGAGGAACAACGGAGATTGTAATTTGTACGTTACTATCGTCCATAATGTGAAGAAAATTAGCTTTATCGACAAGTAATGACATTTTTTGCCAATTTTAAGAAATAAATAACCAATTAGAACGAATTTGTTGTCCAGCTGTTAGTGACTACGTTTTGACGTCGATGGATCAAGGAATATTTACCACGCCTACAGATGCGAACAAAATGGATACAAAAACGACGAGATTTACAAGCTGGAGATTTAATCTTGATTATTGGGGATACTTATGCACGCAATAGCTGGCTGGCTTGAAGGACTAGTAACAAGCGTTGAGCCGGGACAAGATGGCCTTTTCAGGTAACCAAACATTAAAACACCGAAAGGTATTATCATTAGAGATATACGTAAAATTTATTTATTAGAAAGATCAGACAGGTGAGTAGTAGAGCGTGAAAAAATTCCTGAGAGTGATTGTGGATAGAGTAAATTGTACTACTATCGTCTCTGAATGTCTTCACGCTAAATATCCAATCAAAAAGATGAATGAAAGATATGCTGTCTTTGTCAGACAGTGTTAATTTTGTTTACGTTCTGTACTTACTCTCTTCTCGTCAACACATTTTGTTTATTGTTTTATACTAATTATTAATATTCAGTAAACAGTTGTGTTCCTAGCAATTTCTACGAGTACGTTGTGGTGCAAGTTTATCGTTTAATATTCGAAAATATTTACATATATTTATAACACTCATTACATTTATTTATTGAAGATTGTGACTTTGATATTGGTTGACAGTTATTTAGAGTTTCATATGTTTTTCAATTGTAGGAATGCTGTCCTAACTTTGCCGATCCTCACCTTTACGTCTGCATCAGACCCTCAATGTTCATCGATGATGCTACCCAGATACGTAAAGCTTTGCATCTCGTCGAGAGTTTCTCCATCAAGTGTGATTGGGTTGATGTTCTCTGTGTTGTATTTGAGGATCTTGCTTTTTCTATTGTGTATGTTGAGGCTTACTTTTTCAGAGGCTGGTGCTACACTAGTTTTCTTCATCTGTATTTGGTGGTGTGTATGGGATAGAAGAGCTAGGTCATCTGTGAAGTCCAAATCTTCTAATTAATTCTGAGCTGTCCATTGTATTTTGTGCTTTCCCTCGGATGTCGAGGTATTCTAAATCCTGTCGGGCACCAAAAGAATGAGGAAGAGGGAGAGTAGACAGCCTAGTCCACACTGTCAAACGCCTTCTCATAGTCAATGAAGCCGGTATATAGTGACGAGTTCCACTCAACTGATTGTTCGACGATGATCCGTAGTGTCGCAATTCGATCTGTGCACGACCGATCCTTTCGGAATCTAGTCTTCTGATCTTCAAGTCGGGCGTCTACTGCGTCTTTCACCTGGTTCAGCAACACTCTGTTGAGACTTTTTCATGATACTGACAACAAACTGATGCCTCTGTAATTCTCACATTTGCTCTGATCTCCTTTCTTTGGTATCTTGGTGAGGTGTTCTTCATTCCAGTCCGTCGGAACCTAGCCTTTGTTATTCAGCTTGTGTCCAATGGGTTTCGCTGATTTCAAGCACTGCCAATTTGTATCTTCTCATTTCCATTGCTATTTGACTGGTCTTCCCGGTCTCCCACATTGTCCGGACGTTAAATCTACCTATAAAGAAGGAGGCTCTGGTGTTAGAAGCGGCATCGACTTCGTGACTTCCGAAGGATCTTGGCTTTCAACATGAAGCGTCATAATTCTTCCTTCAACTCCCAGGACAGAGTTTAAATGGTTTGAATTATTTCTTCTGATCAGTGATAGTATAACTGAGGTAAACTATATGAATCTTATAAGAAATCTGAATGACTCAATCAAATTCTTGTTATAACCTTGTATTTCAAAATTATCGATCATATTAGATTGATCCAATATAAGATTTTACTTCATAATCAATCAAACATGATCTTAAATTTCAAAATTATCGATTATATTAGATTGATCCAATATAAGATTTTATCATTTTAAATTTTAGCATCAGTATAAATAGTTTTTCTAATTGACATTATCTATGAACATAATAAGAGAACAATATCAGTAGTATAAATTTGTGAAAACAACAAAATGCGAATGATCACATTCATAAAACAATATCTCATTCATTATACAATAATGAATTCATTCATTATCTTAGAATTATTATTATCATTATATACTACTGATAGTAGTAAACTAAAATTATGTAATTTTGATATCCCTATTATAAAAACTAATAAATCATGTCATATTGAACGGATTAAAAATGCTGGGAAACGACATCAATTTTTATTATTTAATTCAAATGATATAAACATCAAATTTCATTTATATTGTCCAATATGTCAAAATGAACAATTAGATACATTTGAATGGCAATATATACCACATTATAAGAGATATCAAATATTTATAAAAGGTAATAAAACATTATATGAAAATGATTTAATGCTTAACAACCATTACCTAGAGACTATTGAAGATAATTCAGAGAATAATCTTTGTATTCACAAAAAGAATTTCCAATTAATTGGTTATCATAATATAAATGCTAATCAATATATGGGTACATATGTATGTAGAAATTTATTAGATTCAATGCATCCATCTAATTTTATATGGTATCATTTATATAGAATTCATTCATATAAACAAAATTCAAAAGTTTTATTTCAAATCAACCGCACATTCAATCAATCTATTCAAACAATAAAAAGTTTACAAAAACAAATCAATATTACTGAATTATATCATAATACTAATGAATTAATGGATTATTCTTATTTAAATATATTGAATATAACATTTAAACTAAATGAAGAAAATGATATTGAAAAAGAAAGTGGTAAAATTAAAATTAAACAATATCAACGATGTTATATTAAAATATCATTATATGAATCCGAATTTAAACAAACTATAAATAGCCCTAGCAACCACAACCACTACCACCACCACAACAACAACAACAATAATGATGATGATAATAATTATGAAAGGATAGAAATCAATAAAATATTAAGATTATCATTTGAATACTTTATCAAATTATATAAATTAAAATTGAATGGTTCATATGAATTAGCTATAAATAAAGCTAAATATTTAGGATTTCAATTATATATTACTAATAATTATATTTTGTTACCATGTGAATATGAATTTATACAACATTTATTTATACCAATTATAAATAAATTTTCATTATATAGTCGTTATATAGAATTGAATTATGAATATCAATTTAAACAAATGAATTTAACCAAATTGATTCATTTAAATAAATTAAAATATGAAATGTTGAATCAAACAAAAACGTTTATCATTCAATCAACTCATCATCATAATAAGAATAAGGATGATTATCATCATATACCAATACATAATATATATCTAAATGAATATCATCAATCTTTAATATTGAAATGTGATAATTCAAATAAAACAAAAAAACAATTAAATTGTACAAATAAAATGAATCCTAATGCATATTGGATATTATCATCATCATCATCGCCGCCGTCGTCGAAGAATAACATTAACTATATAGTGAATATAGAAAAGTCAAGTTCACCTTATATGACAAATGATTGTGAATTAAAATTTGATATTCTTCATAGAAATCATAATGGTACTTATTATTGTTATATGAAAAATTCAACTTTTAATATGACTACTCAACAAGATAAACCAATTATAGTTTATCATTTATATATACAAAGAGTAAATGATCATTGGCCATTACAAAATAACATAATCATTGGGATAATCATTTTAATTATATGGTCATTTATATTAATAATGATTTGGATACTTCTTCATGATTGTATCAACTATGTAAACCAAATAGGATTGAATTATCACTCTTGAAATGGCATAAATCAATAAAAGTATATTCATGTATTCAAGAAGATAGCATCTGAAGAAGGTTTAATTTGTTCAAATAACAGTGTCAGAATGTTTTGGGTGTTTCTCCCTCCAAATTCTAAAAGTTACCCTGAAATTAGTCTGCATCACTGTTATAACGTATAGATTTCTGGCCTCTTAATATATATGTATATGTCCAATGATACAGGAAATACGTACGAGCAGTCTTGGGTGCTATTCGGTCCTCCTATCTGCCTAGCCCAGTCCGTTAAGTCCAGAACACAAATAACAGCCTCGGCAATATGAATCATTATTTACAAGCATACTGGGTTATATATACTAACCAAACAGACCACATATATCAAAAATAGAAAAATAACATTTGTACAGTAATTGGCCAATGTGGCTGTAGCTAGGGGGAAAGTAATCAATAATAATAGTTCCAAGGTCAA
>NC_031495.1:5341040-5352706 GCF_000237925.1 Schistosoma mansoni
GCCTACCTGTGTTTATCTTTATCCACATTATCGTGTGACGTAGATTTGTATTAAAAAGTTATATACATGTTTTTGTAGTGCAATGGAATAGCATATAATAGGCAAACTGATCTGGCATGTCTATTTCCTAAAGTTTATTCTATCTAAACTTGATTGTTTGCTCGGTTTTACTTGAATTATTAGTCTTAACTCCATTCAACACGACTGTAAAATGTGGCTTTTAACATACATGATATCCGTGGGTTACTAGCATACAATCAAAAATCTCGTGTATTTCGGAACCATCGAGTTAAAAGTGCTATGTGTAGATATAGAGCATAAGATAAAGATGACGAGTCGATTGATGAGGTTGTGTTTATCGATAGACTGTTCGGATATATATTACGTATGGCGACTTAGACTCGCGGTGATCGCTGGTGTTGGAGTAAGTAGGAAGGAAGCTATTTACAGGAAAACCAAGACATGGTATTAAACTATGGAGTCACTAACTATTAGATCGAGTGATACAGGTTGGTACAGAGCACTTAGTCGGGCCCCATGAGATTATAGTAACCCATGTTTGGGAAGCTTGGATGGCACTGCTCAGATTCGTTCGTAATGAAGCAAGTGGGTTTCTTTGTTATCTTCCTTAAGATCATGCGTTTCAAAATTATTTTGAGTTTTTCGTTCTGTGGATTTAATTATTCTAGTGGCCGGTCCACAAAGCCATCTCCAAATCCCCATGTACCTTACACAACTACTTTCGATCCAAACTCCAAAAAGTCTTCCCTCTTAATTATTACGGCCTCGGTTACAGAGTTACTAAGAGAACAGCAACCATGTACTTCTGTTGTGGTTGTTTTGTCACTGCGTCTGGTTTTCATTATTATAGCTATCATCAAGTCTTCAATCAACAGTCAGAAACAGTAGATATATTTTTCATTAAGTTGTACGATAAACAAAGGCTTCAAAATATCTATTATTACTACTCTGATGTTTGCTGGTTTTGATCTTGGAAATTAAAAAGAATTCGTATCTAAAGTTATAGTGAACAGGGATGGAATTGAAACGATGAGGAGTCATTAAAAAAATATAAAACAATGAGGTACACCAATACGAAATGTCCGACTAACTACTGAGAACTAGATTAAACTAAACAACAACTTATTCGTATGAATTACAAACAGTTCATCTACAATGAAATAATCCCAATCAATGGATCTTTTACATAAAACAATGATCTTTATATTATTTGTGAAAGTTATATTTGAAATAATCTCAAAGATTGAAATTTAATTAATTTCAATGTTTCATCAAGAAAACTTATCTGAACTTCTTATCAAGTGTGTAATAATCAAAATTATCAAAGAAAAATGTCTTCTCTATAGTTGGAGCCTAATTTCTGTCAAACTATTCAAATATTAACGAATATTCGTAGAAATTGTCCAGATCCTTAGTACAACTGGACATATCTGTATCCATTAACTAACCAATCGATGTTTCTCTTCTCCTTTTTTTTCGTTTCCATCTGACACATTTAAATTAACAAAAGAAATAATTTCTGCTCTATGATATGTTTCTAATTCGCAACCAGTAAATATTTGCCGAATGATCATAGTTTTTCAAGTAGAGTTTATTTATTTATTTAAACACATAAATACTGGTACAAAGAGGCACTAGATATATATGAGCCATATAAATCTCATTTGATTTGTGTGAGGACTGTGATACTGCACAGGTGCCCAAACCAAAGCAGGTGGTTTTCTCAGGGGGCCACACCTCGAGCCTTTGACCTAAAAATCTGTTCCACGAGGCAGTGGAGCATCGTAAATAGATGCAGTCCCATGGCAGCCGGTGATCAATGATTGATTCGTACGCCATTTGTTCTCTCAGGATACTGGAGCCCACGTGCACCATTGATTTGGAATCACGGTTTTCCAACTCCCCTAGGTGAACTCACCGTGTCCACCAACCCGGTTAAAGCGCCGGACATTCACTTTCCGTCTTCTCAATTTCGTAAAAAAAACTCTCGCCACGAGAAGGCAACGAGTAGGACTTCCCTGGCAGAGGCTATATATGCGTGGCCATATGAGAGCATTTGGAGAGGGAGAGCGGACTTTCCCCACTCCCGGCCGTACCAGGGCATTTGGGGGACCATTTTCAAATTTGTCCAGTAAACGGAGACCCAACACCACAAATGGAAAACAAATAAAAAATAAACACGATTGGTTCATAGTTTAGTAGTACTAATAATTATTCTTATTATATTAAAGAGAAAAGATCTGTACAGATGATCGCAACATAAGTTAAATTTCAAAGAAAAAGTTGAAGTCAAAGTGATCGTTTTCTGATGAAAGACATAAGGAGAATGAGAAAGACGGAAACCGAATGAATACAAGTATAAGGACAAATACTACACTTCTAATAATGTACCGACACAACATTTACAATGTGGACAGTCATGACGTAGAGCTTGATATCGTAAATTCTCCAATGTTAAATGTGAAATATGATGCTTCTCAATACCATCATTTGTACTGAGATCAGAAACTAGTTTATTGTCATTTAGATTTTCCATTTCACTGCCTATGTCTTCATCGTTTAAATCGGATACACCAGCTTCGAATTCCTTCTCATCAGTGGATAGTTCAATTTCTTCAATGAGAGAGCGAAATTCATTGAGGAATCTGCCTCCTAGATAATCTGAAATGATAAAATAGCGTTACTAAGTTCTTTGAAATCCATATTGTTAGCAATTTAAACATTTTAACTTTTATCCTACCAGTGAAATCATTTACTGAAACATTAAATCTTATCAATGTTAGCTATAAACTACATGATCGAGTTCGTGAAACAATGGTGATCGAAAACGTCAGGCGATAGATACGGTTCAGAAGTAGTTGCAGCAGGGTGGATGCTACTACTAATTATTCATATATATATATATATATATATATATATATATATATAACATGACAAACCACATCCAGTAACTTTCAGTCTTTCTCACCATCATGAAAAATAATACTATTTCAACTATTAATTCGACCTTACTGTGTTGATTCACTTCAGGAGCTTGTGTCAACGCATAATTCGTACCAGGATTTACTAAATTATTAGTCACTTTTAACTTGATAGAAAGAATCATGTCTAATTCGCACTTAATACAAATGGCATAGATTCATTTGCTTTTAATTTCAAAGTGGTTTTCTTCACAGATTGACATACATTCGATTACTGTTGAAATATATGAAGCATTATGTAGACGTTCGGGCGCAGAGACGATAATTCAATTGGTGTCACCATCTTGAAACACCGACTTCGGTGGCTTGGACATGTTCTACGGATATCGTCCCAGAGAATTCCACGTCGTGCATTATTTGCGGACGCTGGAACTGGTTGGAAAAAGCGGAGAGGTGGTCAGTGTATGACATGGTATCGTGCCATTAAAGAAAGATGCAAAGAGCTGGCTTCTGTTAGTCCTTCACGACTTCCTGGTTGGGGTCCGAGAGATGGTGCAACACAGTGGCTAGAGACGTTGTCAGATATGGCTCAGAATAGAAGCCAGTGGCGATCCTGCTGCAACCTTCTTTTACTTTCTACATAAAGAATGGTTCTAACTTTCCTAACTGAGAGAGTTCTTCTGGTTGTACATTTCAGCCCCCCAAACATTACTCTCCTCTTTTTTCATTCTTTTTTTCCTTTATATATACGCATCTTCCCCCTTTCTCTTCCATTCTCATTGTTTTGTGTGGCGCATATGTATCTGGTGCCCCTTCGTACCAATATCTATGTGTTTAAATAAATAAAGTATTCCTACAGATGTCAGTTGCTGATAAAAACCATCTTCGAATGAAAACTATTCCAGATAGATATGCAAATGCTGAGTTGGACAATATCACGCATCATTTAACGATAAATAGAGTGTGAACCCCTAGATATTCATTGGATGATAACAGTAAAACGTTTTCTTTAGGACACAACCGTCTCGACTCTAGTCACTAATAAGTTTGAAGTATACATACTACCGAGTCCTTACATCGAATCTCAAAATCATACCTAATTTTATAGGCAGTGATGTAAACAAATATAGGCAGAAAACAAATGCTAAATACAACTAGAATAGTCAATCCAATAAAAGCTCACTTAAATCATTCGGTATTGTGTCTGCCTGCTGTTTCGCAAGTTCTGTTTGACCGTTCTCAATGTATACTGGATTTATTTGTGAAAAAAGTTTTTCCAAACGATCACGTAAACGTTTTCTGTCCTCCACTAGACGTTGAAGTAATAGTTCACGAATTTTTGCACGTTTGGCGGCTGCGGCACGTCGATGCGTAAAAAGTATTACATATTCTTCAACTGTTGCAGCTTCCATTTCTAGTTGAGCATTTACACGTTCCAATGTACAGCATTCCTCTGTAACAGAACTAAGTTTTTCCATACATTTTAGAAATTTAGCTCCCAACTGTGTATGAGCAACCTTTAAAATAATTTTAAAAAATTCACTATTCAATTAAGTTATTTTCCTCTCTCTCAACTAATTAAAACTTTAACTATTATTTATCAAATTAGAAACTGTAAGCACTACACTATAAGGGTTTAATGATGTTCATCATTTTATGAAAGATAAACAATCCATTAGTTCTTCATTGCCACAGTGTATCTGATATGTCGTGCATTATGGTAATATTTCTCAACTCTGAAATCAATAGAATGAACCACTATATTTCTATACTCTTCCTCCCGGAACAATTAACTAGAGTAAAAATAATCAGTTTGATAATGGAAGCTTGATTGATGACGACCATAGTTTAGATGAATGAACATTTTAGCTCCACTCACTCCACGAACTAAGCAGTTACAAATAGTCAAGAAGTCCGTATATCTGGGTAACTGTGTAAGTGCTAGTAGTGATGTGAGTGATGGAATCAATTGACGTGTAGTAAAAGCCAGAGAGGTATATGCAAATCTGGACCATCTTTGATCCCTTCGTGATGTAAATCTGCCTGTAAACGGTCGCATTCACAACGCGTCGATGAGAACAGTTTAGCCTTATGTGTGGGAAACCTGGCCTCTCCAAGTTGAGAATGATAGACAACTCTCTGTGTTTGATCATCGTTAACTCTGAAGGATTGCTGACACTAACTGGCAACACCATGTTAGTAATGCATATGTTCGACAAAGTGTGTTCTGAAACAGCGATGATAATTCAATTAGTACTACCATCTTGAAACATCGACTTCGGTGGCTTCAATGCGTACTATGAATGTGGTCTCAACAAATTCCACAATGTGCTTTATTCGCCGATACTGGGATTGTTTGGAAAAAGAGGAGAGGTAATCAATGCACCACATGGTGTTGTGATGCTAAATTAAGCTGTAGAGGACTGACAACTGTCAGTCTTTCACAACTTCCTAATTAGGGCTACGAAAATAATAATTAATAATCGATCGGATTCCGTAAAAATATTAATAAAAGTGTGCTTAATTTAGCTGATTATTAATTGACTATTAGGTAATTCAGATGAAATATTATTGTAAAATTAACAGTGAACTTCAACCACAAACTATTTTTAGTTACCTGGAGATTTTGCAACTCTTCAACATATGATGTTGATTCGTTTTGTTCCATACACATTGAACATTGTACAGCATTGTCTATTACATTTGAAGAATATTTACCCACTAGTTTTCGAATGGATTCTTCCAAGAGATTAACACAAGAAACTGGATCGTTTAATTTGTCAGGTTCATTGATTTTTCCATTTTCATGTTCAAACCACTGACACATTACAGAAACACGCGTGAACAAATTTCTTAACAATACAATCTCATCTGTTAGTTGACTTAGATTAGTCTAAAATGAAATTTAAAAATGTAACAGTGGCAGTTTAATAACGATTAGACGGTGTTGCCAAGACATTGACGTACTCTACAGTTTGTATTGTGATGGAATCTATTTTTATAATGGAACCTATTTAGTAAGAGTAGTTCCATGTACTCGAAGCTATAAATTTAACACTACATACAATGGCTAATAAGCAAAATGTCCCGGCTAACGAAAGTAAGTGTAGTGAGTTTCAAACAATACAATACATTCAAGAAAGCTAGTCAATTATACCACTGACCAACCACTGTTGTACTATTATAGCTCTATGCAGCAGAATAGAAATATTTCGAGTTTTGTCACGATATATACAACTATAATATGATCGAGACCGAGAGTTTTACAACTAGTAGGTGAGATACTCCATCAATAATGCTAAACACAGACTGAATCACATTGCATCCAATACACGATTCATGAGCAAAAAATAACAAACCACAGAATGCAGACTAAGCAATACTTTATTCAATGAGAGGTACAAACAGTCTATATTCGGTGAATTCAGAGTAGAAATCAATAAGAAGGAGAAAATCACAAATTAAATAGTTAATCAGACGAGTCTGTCGGTTCATGCTCAGTGAATGGCTAACTACATCTTAACTTCCCTAGACATCCATCAAAATCAGACATGAATAAAACAGTGTACATCATGTTCCAACCTCAAGAACACACGCTCGCCCCACTCTGAGAAAATATCAAAAACATAATTTCGTCCAATTTGAAAACATATTGATTAGTTCGTGGACAAATAGGACAAAACCACTTACATTTTGTTCTTTTACCATGTTGTCTATTTGTTGTTGTTGTGGTCGTGTTGATGGTGGTGGTAGGGAAGATGATTGAGTTACAGTACAATCAATCACTGTCAAATGCTGATCGTGTACAACAGGACTATTGTCAGTTTGTGTTGCATTATCAATTGACAATATAGTACAACTAATAATATTTTCGGATTGATTTTGATTTTCCATTTGTAAAATATTTAAATGTTCAATTTGTTTAGATAAGGCATAATTCATTTCATTGGAAGACTTAATTTTTGATTGATAATTATTACACTTAAAAATCAATAAAAATAGATACCAGAACATTATTATCATAAAAGAAATAGTCGCAAAAAATACATTCCAGTAGTTCAAAGATTGTTCAATCAATCAACAATATAAGGAGGACTAAAAGAAGCACTTGTTTTTGTCATTCAAATAAATAAACATTATTACAAGGAGACACCAAATAGATATGCACCAAACCAATCATTCGATTCATGTAGGGACCGTGATACTGCACGCGTGCCCAAATCAAATCAAGTGGTTTCCTTACGAGGCAACACTCGGAGCCTTCAATGTAAAGTTCTAATCCACAAGGCAGTGGAGCAACATAAGGAGATGCAGTTTCATAAGTGGCCAGTGACCAACAATAGGTTCATACGCCATTTGTCTTCTCACCATCCTAGAGTACATCTGCACCATTGATTTGGAATCACGGTTTTACAACTCTCCTAGGTGGATTCTCCGTCTTCACCAACCTGGTTAAACCACCGGACATTTGCTTTCCGTCCTCTCCATTTCGTAAACAACAGTAACTCTATGAGAGGGTAGTGAGTAGGACTTCCCTGACAGTGGTTGTATACACATGACCATGTGAGAGCATTGGGAGAGAGAGAGAGCTGACCCTACCCACTCTTGGTCGTACCAGGGAATCGGGAGGCGTAATAAACGAAAAGGTAAACCTAAAATAGAGTTAAAAATATCTGTAGATATACTTAAATACTAGAACCTCAGTTAGTCATCAACATACAACTGGTCTGTGGCACAGATATCCCAATAGTACATTAGTACAACTAGGTCGACAACGCAATAGATTTCCATATGCTATCAAATGAAATGAGGATCATCAAACTTACAAGAATTTCAGACATAAGATTTACGTTTACCTTTATTATCTACCGGAGTGTGAAAATGTTAAGTCTTTCTTTCATTTAAGATATGTTGATTGACTCAGCCATTTCATCAGATAAAGATGTATTCAACACTTTAAAACATTGGACTTTTGTAAACAATACTAACCAGCAGATGATTAAAACGGCATATCCGTAATTCCATGAGTTGATTATATTTACAAAATCATAAAAACAAACTGAATTTTCAAGTGATTAAAGACTATAATGGGTTGCGGAAAATCCAAGCACTGACTCATATTATCGCAAGTAGGGGGACTTGTGTAATAGTTCATTCAGGTGAGCAATAAGTACACACTTCAACATTGACCAGAAGATATCTTCGTCGAAAAATAACTTGCAAACGTCCCAGTGAGATCGATAATCTTCACACTTGAAGTCAATATTGAAAAGCAGGTTATTATACACTATAAAATATGTTCAAAAGACATACCATGTGTGTGTATGCAGTTTGTAAATCAGATAATTGTTGTTTTAAATTCTTATTTTGTTCCACAGCTCGACTTAAGGCACTTCGTTCCGAAGCGGCTGTAGCTAAAACAACATCACGATCAGCTAACGAATTTTGCAATTGTTCAACAGTTTCCTCAAATGTAAATAATTGAACAGTTAATCGACGTACCTATAATCAAAAAGATCGTTATTAAAAGAATATGAAAACGCTAATATACAAGTACAAATAGAACACTAAAATCAAAGCATGAAATTAAGGCTATATTACTAAAGTGATTTTCTAGATAAAAGTTACTTTAAAAATAAACATTCAGAATAGATAAATTAAAAATTAACGCATCATATCTGAACACTATATTTCACATGGCTAGGAAAAAGACAGATATAAGTCCTGGGGTTCAATGTATGGAGAAATCGTGAGTACGTATTACCGAGTAGTCTTGCGCCAGAATGAAACAGTTATTTTCAATAGTAGCCCAATTGAAATCTATCTGCGACGAGTATTTGAAGGTGATAAAACGCCTTGTCAAAGTAACCTGGAAGAAATTCAATCACTCGCTAAGGACAAAACAAGGATAAAAATAGGTGTGAGGAACTAACACTAATATTTAGAGTTAGACGTTAGGGTTTTTTCAAAAAGTAGCATCAGCAATAGTACCAAAATACTAAATTGCCATAGAAGTGAGTGAATTTCACGCCAAAATCAAATACTCGATTTCTTAGGTCTGATCAGTTTTTCAATAGATCAAAGTCCTGAAATCATCATCTACTACATAGTATAAAATAAAACTGCTACTTTCAAACTATTTTCAGATAACCTGTTTAACATATACATTAAAATGTCCCAATTTATTACGGTATTATTCGTAGTGGAAATCTAAGAGTCAGAAATTTTATTTGCCCCTACAAACAGAGGCATATTGAAATATATATCCATTCGATTTCTCAGTATCAGAATTTTGTCAAATACTTAATTAGTTTTATGGAGTGCGCTAATTATACATGCCACCAAATGCCCTGGTACGACCAAGAGTGGAGAGTCATCTCTCTCTCTTCCAATGCTCTCATATGGCCACGTGTATACAACCACTGTCAGGGAAGTCCTACTCACTACCTTCTCGTGGAGTTAGTGTTGTTTACGAAATGGAGAGGACGAAAAGCAAATGTCCAGTGCTTTAACCAAGTTGATGAACACGGAGGATCCACCTAGGAGAGTTGTTCATTATAGATGTTCACTACATACTTATAACTAATCGAAATCACAAACAAACTTATGGTATGTGTAAAAAATCGTGAACACAATATAATCGAAATTAAAAAATTGTTGTCAAACAAGAGAAATACAACTAGGAAAACATACTTCAACATTTGCATTTTCTAACTCTTCTGTACGACTTTTTAACTGAGTTTCCAACATTTCTATTTGCTCCAACAATTGTTGGTCAACAACTGTAGAGTTGACATCTTGTTCTTCAACAGATGATGATGTTAACGGTTTACTTTGAACAGTCGATGGAGTAGGAATTATTTGAATTGAATTTAAACGACATGCTAATTTAATAAAATGAAGGAGATCACTGATTAGACTAGTGGTTGATAATGTTACTTCTAGTAAACAAGATATAAGAAAGGAAATTTTGAAAATTACATCCCATTGGAAATGTATTTCGTGTTTTGCGTATTTATGATAGATCTCATGTCCACTTGATCTGTCTGATAATTTGAAATGATCTCAAGTTATGTTAGAGTTATGACGCCAGTTATTACTTCCTGCTGCCTGCACCGTGGAAGGATACTATGTTCCGGGTGCCAACAAAGAGAACTGCAACAAGTAGTCTCAATGACTTAGGGGCGTGAATGCAGTTACCACGGCACAACAGCTTGATGCTAGAAACAACCAGGCTTTTGTGCTTAGCTCTGTACTTTAAAGGCCTTACCAACGGCCACGGCAAAACATGGAGAAAGGTGATGTAATGGTTTTGCTGATGACGTTTTCACACTCTCTCCTCACATTGTAAAAAAAGAATCATCGCAGTAAATGACAGTTACCTAGTGAGAACACCTTATTTTAACCACACTTCTCTACAGTAAGCAATATCACTTACACCTCACACCACCACAAACTATAGACCAATGAAAAATAACAATTAAAAATGATTCACAATAATAACGAAACATTCAATACAACTAACTTAAATCACTGATTTCATTATCTTTCTCACGTAATTGTCGACTAACTGATTCCAATGACAATTCCATTTCTTGTTTTAATTTATTCGTTTCAGATAATTGACAACGTAAATCATTTGCCTCTTGTTCAACCTGAACACATGGAGAAAAACAAACAGGTTGCCTAATCTAATCAATTCACTTCACAGCTTACATTATTATTATAGAGTAGCAAATTTACCCAGACGTGAAATAGCATGAATAAACCCGATCTTTCCTAACTTCAATCATATCAACATAGTAGTAGTATATGCCCGGTGTGGTATTTATATGTCAAAACTACCGTGAACATTTTAAGCTAACTGTCAACTTCCAATCATCAAGTGCTTTATTTATTCCGTTATTACTTTTGATACGGCGGCTTTCTCCAACTGACAAAATCATAGTGGAACAAATACGTTTACTTCCACAACATTATTATTCACACATAACTGTTTCTTTCAACAATTATATTTTTCCACATTATATGTCACGGCTGCGTTAGTCAACATTACTCCATAAGATTCACCAACATGAATCCCGTAATATTTCGCTACAAATCAACGTTCTGTGTTTTATTCAATAAAACCCTTCAAACGGCAAGATTAACTTTGAATTGAGACTTGGACAATTTTATTAGTCCACAACATATCTAGAATTCATGTATCCAGTCCCTACAGTACAAACACTCACTAGTTTACAAACCTCAATTACCAGACTGCAGTGTACCTCAAATAACAAATGACACTGAACACAATCATGCTTTGTGCCTTATACATCATCAAACCAATAAATCGCAAACACACTGAATTAAACATCTTAGCCCCGACTATTACTTCGTATTATAAAACATAGCATACAATCAAATCTTGGAAAAGTAAATGCAAACGTAATCGATATGTTAACAAATATTATATCTTGTTAGCGCTTCTTTCTTACAACAAAATAAGCAAAGTTCAAAACTGACAAATATCATAAATCGCAGCAGTGAGATGTTATTTAAGTGGTACAAAATATGAGAAATACCAACAGAGAAAAAAACAATTAAACAAACCTGTGCAACGTAGTTATGATACTGAGAATCTAACTGTTTCTTCTCTGTATCCATCGAAGATAATGACAATTCAAGCACTTTCAATCGATTCTGTAGATCAGCACGTTCTGACAACCACTCTTCTTTTTC
>NC_031495.1:5352906-5354499 GCF_000237925.1 Schistosoma mansoni
CTCAAAACTGGAACTCAGTGGAAGAAAAACATACATATCACCCACTAAAGCTACTCCTCCTCTCAGACTAACGATCACTGAGAGGCTATTTTGTCCCAGAACGGAGCCTATCAAGAGTATACATCCGCGACCCCACATGGAATCTAATTCAAGACCTTTAGTCCAAAACGTGAGCGCTTAACCTCTAGACCACTGAGCAACAGATACACTAATCCAAAGCACTGAAGAGAAATAGTAATAAACAAACACTCACCTGATTCTGTAGATCATTGTTACCAGTTTGTAAGCTATTCACAGTTGCATTACTCTCTGATAAATTACGTTCCAAATCTAAAATCTGTTGACGTGATGCTTTTAACTTAGAGTTGACTTCTTCGATCTCCTAAAACAAAAAATACTGGTAACAATTTTCGTAGTAAATAGATATTTTGTGTTATTCGGTAACAAAAATCCTCATTTTAAATCACTATGCCTGCTAATTTTGTAGGTTATAATCTCCACAGGTTGATTTCACCTGGGGTAACACTGAAAACCAACAACCACGAAACCATCAGTGGCCTGCAATCTGACTCCATATGATCGAATACTATTGATGTCAATGAAATATGTATGCTATTTACTTCGTATATACTCTATCCCTGTATCCCGTATATAACAATGTAGATATGAGAAGTCAAATACCAAAGTATTCGAGAAACATATACATTTCAGACATTCAATATTGTAGACGAATAATAAGAGAGGAGGAAAAATGCACGTGAACTGGAGTGGCTGAAATAGCTGACTTTGTGAGTAATGGGTGACGAATGAATGTTTGTTGAAAGAAATTACAAAGTGTTTATACAATACATATACATAGCCTTTCATAATCAATTTGCATCTTCTGGTGTGTTCTGCAGTCCGAACTTTCTTCTCGTCTAGTCTTCAAGTGTTCTGCCCACGCTGTGCTTTACATATGCTGAAAATTTAATCACCGCTTGTTGACTAACACAGCTTCGAGGCCACCTTCCAACACATACTGCTTACAGTTATTCTTGTGAGTACCGTCCACAATAATATCATCTAAACTGGTGAGAAGCCAGTTCAAAGTGATCTGCTTCACACTGAACTAAAACGTGTTTATCACACAAAACCCAAAACACTCTAATTTCGAAAATTAACTCAGTCAATTAAAATAATAATTTATAAATAACATACTTGTGAGAATTCAAGTTGCTGTTTTAATTCCTTTAAGCTTATTCCAGTTTGAGCTAACTCACAGGATTTGGCTGTTAATCGTGAGTTCGTTTCAGCCAATTCACACTCAAGATTTCGGCGCGCAATTTCTTCGTGTTTTATTTTCTTCTGAAGGCATGTAATCTAAGTGGGAATAAGTAGAGAAGAGGAAACGATGGGAAGAATTACTGTAAATAATACGTTTCCTAAAGTTCTCTATTAAATAACCGAAAATTCCTAATAGCATGTAACTGTAAGTATATAATACAACTCATTTGAGGTATTTGGGACGTATGTTTTTGCTAATCATCGCCTATGATGATGAGCGATTATGGCTGTTGGTACGCGCAATATGGAATAAAGCTAGTAGTGTCCAAA
>NC_031495.1:5354699-5447897 GCF_000237925.1 Schistosoma mansoni
CTTTGCATGAATTTTACTACACTTTTTAAGTTTCTTTTGATATTCGTTTCGTCGTCCTAATATGGCAAAATGGTAAAAACACAACACGTTAGCGAACGACCTGGAGATGTTACCTCGTTTTAACCAACCATGGAACAGCAAATATAACTGAAGGAATAATCATAATAGTAATGCAAATAATAATATATTGTCTTTATGTGACTAGTTATCTTTTCAGGTTTGCTATTAGTCTTAATCTGTTGGAGTTCAGAGTTGAGGTCACGGTTAAAAGTTAGGAACTATGGCAAGTTAATGCATAACACTAAACTCAATCTTAACATATATGTTCAATAGATGTCACTGAAGATTGGAACATGGGTTAGAACTTCGAAGTCGCTTTTTCGATTCTAATTAGCTCGAAAACTCACTTCAAATTCACCAAATAAATGAAAGTATTAAACTAAACACCATCGGCTTTGTTATTATATATAAACTGTGTTGCAACACTTAGAGAAAAAGAGGATGAAAAATTCTGAAATTTTACTCATAGATTACCTCTGGTTGTATAGAAAGGAAATGAGAAGGCAGTGAGTGGTTAGTGTGCCCATTTAAAAAATATAAGATAATTAGATCGTTAAACATCTGCTTGGGTATAAGCCATACTTAGAGTGTAAGGAAGATCGATACTCCTAGATTATCAGAATTAAAACGGAGAAGAGCTCAAAACTGGAACTCAGTGGAAGAAAAACATACATATCACCCACTAAAGCTACTCCTCCTCTCAGACTAACGATCACTGAGAGGCTATTTTGTCCCAGAACGGAGCCTATCAAGAGTATACATCCGCGACCCCACATGGAATCTAATTCAAGACCTTTAGTCCAAAACGTGAGCGCTTAACCTCTAGACCACTGAGCAACAGATACACTAATCCAAAGCACTGAAGAGAAATAGTAATAAACAAACACTCACCTGATTCTGTAGATCATTGTTACCAGTTTGTAAGCTATTCACAGTTGCATTACTCTCTGATAAATTACGTTCCAAATCTAAAATCTGTTGACGTGATGCTTTTAACTTAGAGTTGACTTCTTCGATCTCCTAAAACAAAAAATACTGGTAACAATTTTCGTAGTAAATAGATATTTTGTGTTATTCGGCAACAAAAAACCTCATTTTAAATCACTATGCCTGCTAACTTTGTAGGTTATAATCTCCACAGGTTGATTTCACCTGGGGTAACACTGAAAACCAACAACCACGAAACCATCAGTGGCCTGCAATCTGACTCCATATGATCGAATACTATTGATGTCAATGAAATATGTATGCTATTTACTTCGTATATACTCTATCCCTGTATCCCGTATATAACAATGTAGATATGAGAAGCCAAATACCAAAGTATTCGAGAAACATATACATTTCAGACATTCAATATTGTAGACGAATAATAAGAGAGGAGGAAAAATGCACGTGAACTGGAGTGGCTGAAATAGCTGACTTTGTGAGTAATGGGTGACAGTCTTTATAAGCATGAAAGAGGTACAAGTGAGTATACACAGATACATACGCACTAACACACACAGGTATAAAGCACCCTTAAGGCTAAACGTTAGTGATTGGCAGGGGCGAACATATGGACGACAGGAAAAACCGAAAAATTATAAGTTTACCAATTCAAACGTGAAAACAAATCGCATGGGTGTGTGATAAGAGATTTGCTACAAACTCCTTCAATTAAACGATAGTAGTCAGATCGCTGGTAACTGACACGAAGATGTTCCTGAACGTCCAATCAGAAGTCATCAACTGTGTGGTTCACAAATATCTGGACGGAAAACCCTGTCACCTCTAGCAATCGATAATCATTGCCCTGAACTTAAAATTGCAGTTGAAATCTTACCAAGACATCTCGAACTTGTAGTCTTAATGGTTAAGTATTCATCCCAACTCCTGAAGATGTTTATGTGCATTCTTGGTAATGGTTGTCGGTGCGCACTTTCGAACAGTTCGATCCTAGGATAAACGTTATTTAGTGCTACTTGCTTTTAAATGGTAATCCCAACTGAAATCCATCTATGTGACGAATATAGTCCATAAATAGATCTCCAAAACATCTACACATTCAATCTTATTCTCATTAGAATTTTTTTCTACATTAACTTACTCGTAATCGTTGTCCAGCTAAATTATCCAAGTGTGTCACTTGTGACTGAAGTTCAGTTTTTTCAGCAACTAAAATTCCAATAGTTTTAGCGTGTGCTTTAATCTACAAACAGAAAAATGAAACATCAACTTTTTGAAAACAGAAAGTTTAAGATCAAACGGAAAAGGCTCTATTTTACTACATGACAACACAATTTTAAACAGACGAATAATTCTACTTTTCCGTCATTTATATATGTGAACTTGACATATGTGTATGATAGTTATATGAGTCTAGATACTTATTTGTATCTATTACAACAATAAATGTTGGATCTGGTTTAAATTTGATGGAATAGACATAATTGTCGTATCCACTACCTTTTTCTCATTATCAGTTTGCATTAGTGGAAATTAGGTCGACATGTATGTACGAAGTTAGATGGGTATACATTTAGACTGTCCATGAATGAACACCCACTAAACCGGTCAACTTTATACAAAAACATCAAGAATTAGCTACTCTGAGAATAAGGTAACTACCCACAACAAGAATTCAACGATGTTAATCTACATATTAGAATTCGGAAATGTCAGTCATTGGATTCCAAATAAGCGGTGTAAAAGTCAAGTACTTATTGAGAGACAGAAAGATCTTAAGTTTGACCCCAGGTGGTTTAGTGAGTGTCCATTCATGGGCAGTCTAAACTAAGCCAAAAATTTCTTTAGTGAATTTCGGTTCTCCATAATCTTCCAGATATCACTAATCAGTGACGAAAATTAACCTTAATAATAAATCTAACTCTGTGACTAAGTAAAGCTGGAACTTGTTGCACAGTGGTTAGAAGTCAGATGCTTTAAATGTTAAAAGGCCACTGCATACAACACCGATCTCAGTCCATATCACTCAATACTGAGTCAACTAAGCACGCATAGTCTTTACAACTTATTTCAATCTACAGATCTTAGTAACCGACTCAAAAAACCTCATGCTACTCACTAAATCGATTTACTAAGCTAACTACATAGAACACATCGATTTAATTGATCTTTAGTAAGGTCAAATTTCTCAATCCGATTGATTGCTATCAGTTAGAGACACCTTTACGTCGTGTGTATGCATGTGCTTTCAATTCGTATTTACACTTTCGTGTACTTTATGTAAGACATGCAATATTAATCAACAAGAATGTTGAAATTGAAACAAACTAGAATCAATATAAAATGAGAAAAACCATTTTTGTTACTAAAAATAACCAGAACAACCATCACACTTAATCTTTCTTTAAAAAAAGGACTAATCTGTGACATACAATGATGATGGATGAAATAACAAAACACTTTATACTATTTTTCTCATTTTCTTTTGTTTCACACAAAAGCTAACAACTGGAATAGGTGTATGTTTACATTTTTATGATAAATATAAGTTAGACAAAGTGTCGATTAGTGCAACCCAGATGGTAGTTCAAACACACTGGTTTCAACCATTAAATTTCGGGTTTCAACCACAATTCACTTCAGTTTGACGGACTGAGTACTAACAATAGCCTTGTTACTTGGTAAATGAATTGATAGAATTATTAATGGTATAAACAAAGAAATTACGATTTGTACTTGGAATTCATACAATCCTACCACTAGAATACTAGGACACAAGACAAATATAAGATCGGTAAGAACAATAGAACTGAACACTACTTATTGAATAATAGAATCACTAAATAAAGAACCATACTTGGTCACGTGAACTCAAATACTAGTCAACTATTGAAAACTAGATTACAACAGGCCAGAACAATAGTTTATTGATACTAATTACAAACAACCAACGTTGACTAAAATCAGACTAGACACGGAGAGAATAAAAAATAATCTATTATGTTCACTATGACCAGATAAAGCCATCTTCCTTAACTGGTCAGTCAATTATTATCTCCAACATATTCATTCATCAACACAAGAACAGGTTTGTGTGACTGCTTTTCAATCATACCGTTCTAGATGAAAACTAGTGATAGTTGGTCGGCTGCCCACACACAAAACTAGGTGTATCAGATTTAGAACATGCAACCGAATAGTTGGATCTTATCAGCTCTAATTATTCGAATAGTGTTGGATTTTAGAGAAAAGATGGAGAAATGAAGCTATATATCTATTCCCAATTCAATGCTGATGGATCGATAACCCTATAAACTTTGGCTATTTCCCTGTTTACTCACGACCTTCATTTGGTATATGTCTTAACATTATTTTACTGATGTCAATTTTAGTAACTTTAACAACCTGAATCAAAGCCTTTCTGTTCCATGATATATGTTGATTTGCTTATTGAAAAATAAAAATCTAGGAATGAATTGTTACAGATCTTGTATTATATATTAAGAATAAAACTAAGACAATCTTTAGATCAAGGGACCGATACTTCCTCCAAAGCTGGGATTAAAACCGGACTGTCAAACGAATTTTCTTTCAAGTACATACAAACCACTAAGCTACTAAATGAGTGAGAAATTCGAAACATTTATTTTCCTAAAGTCATATTTTTCACCTATTAGTTCCTTGTATTATAACTCAGATAAACAATATTTGAAACCGTGTAACAACTGACAATTTAAGTCACACAAGTCTGACTGTTGTATGAGTTTGATTCACTGGCGAATAGTCGGTTTTCTCCATATTGCAGATACATTTCGCTGACAGATGTCAACTATTATAAAAACCTAGGTATACGAATTTCTGATGATCGCCTTCAACTACCCACAGTTAGTTAAACAAAATATAATGTCACGTAGAATCACTTAGACTAGTGGCCATATTGGAACTAAATTAATACTCGTTTAGCTATAGTTCAACATGATCTATGATTCCTGAAACATTGCGCAACTTATAATAATCATGTGTATTTTTGTGACACATTTATTTAATCGGTTAATAAGCTGGTGATTACTCACAAGAACCAAATCGACAAAATTATGTTACGATGCAAGTTTTAGCAACAGACAATATGTCACCCTTCATATATACTTGGAGGAAAATGTTTCCAACTCATCATTCATTTGAGTACAGGTTCGAATCACACACTGCCTATCTCGGTTTCAGCAACGGGATAGTATTATTGAACTCGTACCAGGAGGGAGGTCTCGTGATTCTTCTTTAAGAAGTGGAGTCGTGACCCAGTGGTTGTGGTTTATGACTTCCAGTCACTAAGTCGCAAGTTACAACACCAATCCACGTACTCCAGTTTCATATACATTCACATAAACAATCTCATTCTGGAACTCAACCTTCAATTATCCAAGAACCACAGTAATCATCATCATCTCTCTAACCCATTATATATACAACATTTTGTAAGTTTAAATCTATGCGTTCAACTTTGAGTAACATTATTTTTGTGAGACCTAGTGTGATACTGACCCGTTGCTTAAATTGAAAGAAGTAAAATGGTGATTCGTACTTCTCACCTGTTGGCTAAAAGCTGACTAACTAGCTTAGCCATTAAGTAACTGCTAGATTGTAAAAAATAATCATTCTGATACAAACCCATATGTCTTATAAATTCAAAAATGTTAGTGAAAAAAGTAACTGAACAGTAACACTAACTTGTTCTTTGGTTTTCTCTAAGTCTCGTTGAGATATATTTTGTAAATTTGCACGTTCACTGCTTAAATCAGTCAATCGACGTTCATATTGATCTTTCATTAAGTCCAGTTTAACTTTTAGATGTTCATATGCTCGATTGCGTTTTTCTAACATTGAAGCTAATTCAACATTTCTTTCCTACGTAAAATAAAAAAGACTCAGTGTCATTTGGTTCTTTTCAATTACATTCAAACAAATTGTATCAAATAATCAAAAATTACCCACATATATAGACATATATAGGTATCAGAGTTCTGCATTATGGTTGTGAACAGATAAACAAAAATGAACCGAGTTTCTAGTTCAGTAGACTGTACTACACTAAATATGGCTTAAAATATCCAAATAAGACTGTGATGAATCGGTGCCTAACTCTTGAGTCCTTCATTTCTCCATAGAACAATGGTTTAGTGATTAAGGTATTTGAATTTCAATCAGTAAGTAACAGACTCGAACTACAACCCTATCGGTTTTCACCACTAGCCTCACAACTAAAGCGTATCTTGAAGCCCATTAAATAAAACTGTATTAGGTAAGGAATTTTAATATTAATACACTTCAATAAATTTAACTGCATAGTATCGGTTAATACCAGCAAATAAATGTGGCCTACTAGCACATCTCCCCTAAACAGACAGTCGATTTACGTAATGAATAATAACAACATACTAAGTTATGCAAATATTTTATATAAGTCACAATATTGTGGGCAATAAACTTGTTGAACTAACTTTAATGAAGCTCAAAACTATAGCTTTCTTTCACTTGATACTTAATTTTAGAAACCAAGCAAAAAACAACGTTCATAGGATGATATGAAACATTGTCACAAATACAAGAAACTCAAATTAAGAATAATTATTTTGACCACCAGAACCTTTATTGCAGACTAATTCCTTAATGTGTGTTAATTCCAGGCTAAACAACAAATGTCTGATATTGATCAGGGATATCAAAAAAACTTTAACTCAGATGGTAATTATCCGTGGAATATATAGAATCACTTTTCCTCCTTCGAGAATCCTCCACACAATTGATGAAACGACTAACTGAACAACTGTTGAAAAATCCCTCGACATTTTCTTTTCAATATCTCCTGTAAACAATACATACAACTATGCAACCTAAACATGATAAATATCGTGAGATAAACAGGCGACTGACTCAAATTGCAGACAGAAAACACAACTAATTACTTTACTATGTATATTACAAAATTAACAGTAACTTACTTCAAGTTCTCGTACTAAATGATTTTGACCTATAGACATTTGAGATGATTCACTAGATAATAAATAATTAGGTGAACAATGTGAATAATCTTTCGTCAATTGATCATGTGATTCACAAGTTTGATGACAGTATTGTCGACATGATTCAGAATGATGATATGATTCTAGCAAACTTGATGATGAAGACGGTGACATCCTAGTGTTTTTTAATTCATGGTTTGAAGTAAATTCATTCATTATTGGGCTAGTAGCACCTGAGGTATGCATTGAACTAGTTAAACGGTCTGATTCTTCTAATATACCATCTAATTGACGAGTTAATTGTAAAAGTTTCTCAGTAGCAGCTGTAGGCCTTTCAAATGTAGACAAAAGAGAAACCATTTAGTGTCATAATTTATGCACATTTCAAAAGGTGTAGATTTCTTTTTAATATGAGAGTTAAGGCAATTATTTTTTACTAGATATGAATGCATAAAAGTTAGTTTTTTAAAGAAAAACAAGCATTTTATGCAAAGTTGGATGGTGACTAACACTAAAATCTAGGAGGCACATTCGATCATATTCGCGACTCGTCAGTTGGATGCACCTGCATATAGGAGTTGGTGTTCACTCCGGGACTCTAAACCATTACCGTACATCCAGCCGACGAGTCCCAAAAAGGACAAAACCCATATCCTGGATTCCACTGCTAGCCACCATCCATCTCTCCTTAAAGAATTCTCTATTACTTATGTGAAGAAAGTAAAAGAAAATTACAACAGGATCGCCATTGAGTTTTATTCTGAGACATGTCTGATGACACCTCAAGACACCGTGTTGCAATATTTCTAGGGTTCCAATCAAAGAGTCAAGGATGATAAAGATGCCCCGGACTGGTATAAAACACTCTGGCTTTCACTATAAATCAACTGATCTCATCAATCACGCCACCATTAGCATTACCACAACTACCCAAATACAAAACCGCTTCCAAATCCTCACTATTAAAAGTGACTGCAGGCACAGGCTCCTGACAGTTCTTCAAAATTAATTTACACTTGGAAGGTGAAAAGCACATGGTATACCTACCAACATGGATCGCCAACTGATTAAGTGTGGGTTGCTTGTTTCGAGTATCATTGTAAAATAAAACAAAATCACCTGCATACTCAAAGCCAAAAAGATTTTCTCCAAGTAAAGAATTGACACCACCATCACCTGATTCAGTCAAAGCTGTCTCCACGATGTCATCGATGGCAAAATTGAAGAGAAATGGAAAGATTAGGCAACCCCAACTGACCTCACTCTTTGAACAGAACAATGGAGGTGTTTGTTTCTAAGCCCTTCAAGATGTCAACAAACTTCTCAGGTACACCCTTCTTCAACAGACAATCCCAGAGAACAATCTTGTCCAACAAATTGAAGGGAGACCTGATATCAAAATACACAACAACTGGTGGCCGGCAATAACTATGACAATGTCCTGGTAATTGCAGGCTGAAGAGTGGGGGTAAGTTATCTAGGCCTGGTGATTTGTGCTGCTTCATATATACACTTTACATACGCCAAAACAGACTGATCTAGTCTTTCATATCAACAACTGGAAGCTTCAAACACTTGAAAATTGATAGAAACAAACACCATTCAAGAAAACTTCTTGTATCCAACTCGGATCTATACTCGGGTTCTTAATGTTATTGCACAATAATGGATGATCAGATATGCTTTAAACATTATAGTTTGTATAACCTTAAATACAAAATATTGAGCTTCATCAAAGTATGTACAAGGAAAATGGATCACATCAAATACCAACATACATTATCTAGTACGATATTAGCTTTTATTGATTCAGTTAAATTCTAATGAATACTTAACATTAAATTTTAAGCTGACCATTATTTATTCAGGTAGGTATTTCATGTGTTTTATTAAGATTTCCCAATTCAATACAATACCCAATTACATTTAATCTGAAAGATTAGTGATTTGTGTGGCGCATATATATTTGGTGCCTCCTTGTAAAAATATTTGTGTTTAAGTAAATTTTATCTAAGACTGTCGTAACGCCCGTATCAATAACTATAGTTTCTTGATCTTAATATGTGATTAGGAGTCATTTTGATAAATTATAAGTTACCAAATAACAACAATCATCAATTATTGGGAAATTAAAAATAGTGTGCAATTGTTTCATCATGTTCTGTCTTTCGTTTAGGCAGTAAACAACAGTTAAAGGATTCCCTTATTCTAAAATAACACAACAGTCGATTGAACCTAACAAACAAAAAACCCATGTATGCTATGTGTCAAACACGTAAAGAAACTGAGTTATTAACGTTGTTACGTATGGAGATCATTACACAAACAAACGATCCCATTATATCTAAAACGTCACTACACTGAGTCAGGATGACTTTCGTGATTAAGCTTTATTCAACAACTATTTAATGAGGTGCAATTTCTTTATATCTATAAGATCTGTTGAATAAATAGGCGAATACATAGCTGGAAACTCAAAAATGATTCCCCGCCAGTTGCTGGTGCATAATACCACTGCCCTAGATAAGTATTCCTAGTCCTTACACTTAGCATTCTATAATTACTCTTTGCTTCTACAATCCAAACCCGTTGGGCAGGGATGGGATTGACGCGATATGGAAGTGAAAAATGCAGAACAATGGTTGAGGAGGACGATTTTTGTTTTTTATTTTATTTTATTTAAACACATAAATATTGGTACAAGGAAGCACCAGATAAATATTCGCCTCACAAATCTCATTCGATTTGTGTGAGGGCTGAGATACTGCCCAGGTGCCCAAACCAAAGCAGGTGGTTTTCTTAGGGGGCCACACCCGGAGCCTTTGACCTAAAGGTCTAATCCACAAGGCAGTGGAGCATCGTAAATAGATGCAGTCCCATGGTAGCCGATGACCAACAGTTGGTTCATACGCCATTCGTTCCTTCAGGATACTGGAGCCCATGTACACCATTGGTTTGGAATCAGGGTTTTCCAACTCCCCTAGGTGGACCCTCCATGTCCACCAACCCGGTTGAAGCGCCAGACATTCGCTTTTCGTCCTCTCACTTTCGTAAGCAACATCCCCGCCACGAGAAGGCAGTGAGTAGGAATTCCCTGGCAGAGGCTATATATTCGCGCGGCCATGTGAGAGCATTTGGAGAGGGAGAGCGGACTCTCCCCACTCTCGGCCGTACCAGGGCATTTGGGGGCGGACGATTTTTGAGGATTTCACGACTGTTTCAATTGACTGAAATGGAGAAAGGATAAGTCTAATACAGACAGATGCGAATTATTTGTGATTGATAAATTTGATATACCTCAAATTTCCTTATTTTAAAAGTTTACATAACCGTAATTCACGCATTTATTAGGCAAATCAGGTATATTTGGCTTTGTGTTACATTCTTTCCGTAAGTGGTGACATTGACACTACCTGGGTGCTCAAAGCTAGGCAGATCAGTCAGCGTTCGAACTGCAGACAAGTGATTGAAAATCAACTGTTGTAGTCGCTAAGTCTGTTTTTCTAAAGCAAGAAAAATAAAAATGTTGACCAACCTGACGCAACTAGCCTGAAAATGTGGCACAGTAACTTAGAGGCTCCATACAATCACAGTGTGGTTCAAAGCCAGGCAAATTAATATGAACCTGGTAAATGGAATATTAAACCAACAGTACCAGGAAATGTAAAATCAGAGAGGAAAGACGGAAAACACATACAACTTACATATTGTTTACCACTTCCTCCTCTTCCTCAACACCAGATTGTGGGTAAGATGACTGTCCAAGTGTACTATTTGCTTGATTAGAATTATTTACATTATTTACAGACGCCGAAGAAACATGATAACAGGATGTTGGAAAAACAGTGAGATCGTTAGGATCCAGTTTGCTCTGCTGATTGTCAAATTCCATATTAGCAGGCATATTATTATTATTATTACTATCATTATTATTATTAGCATTATACATACAATAACTGAGGTACTCAGTATTGTCAGTCATTGAAACGCTTTGATTTATAATTCCACTAGGTACTTCAAATGCAGATGACAATGAGGTAGGAGACGAAGCAACAAACTGATGTTTATCAGTGAGATTCGAATGAATTGTCAAGTCATGTAAAACAACACCTTGACCATTTTCACTATAAGGAACGAAATGGTTATCATCATTATTATTAGGCAGAGACTGAAGTGGTGAAGGATGATAAGAATAGGCAGTAGAATTATTAAAATAGTCAGTAAGTGATATAACTGCATTATCATTATTCTGTGGTACTACCACACTCGACGGAGATTGTGGTTGATATATTGAAGTATTCGCATAATTTTCACTGACGTTTACATGTGATAAATTA
This sequence comes from Schistosoma mansoni, assembly GCF_000237925.1. NCBI lineage: Eukaryota > Metazoa > Platyhelminthes > Trematoda > Strigeidida > Schistosomatidae > Schistosoma > Schistosoma mansoni. The sequence continues at coordinate 5,366,062 of NC_031495.1, forward strand.
AATCCGTGTTCATATTGTTCTTTCTGCTCAAGTTGAATCGCCTGACAATTATCAACGGGTAATCTATAAAAACCAAATCCAAACACACAGTGAAAGAGTTAATCGGTAATTATTCGAATTAAACAAAATATGATCAATCCGCAATGAGTATATGTGGTAGTAAGAATAGGTTGTGGGATTTATGCATGTCACATACAAGTACATATAGGGAGAGATTCATACAATACTAATCATACTTTCCCTACCTTCGTATGAAGATACTTTTTCTATTTACTTATTCATTTTCACATAAGGTCTTACTACTTTACATGGGATAACTTTTTGAAAACTCAATCAGTTTGTTTTACATACATATACCACAGATTGATGCCAGACACTGAGTTAAAAGGGTGAATTACGTATTCTAGATAATATAGTTTTTGAACTGGATACAAATGTTCAATCAGCACCGACGTACATGTTAATATGATCAATTTCGGAAAGTTATGCACTTAAACATATCAATACTGAAATATACTTACATGAAGTGATTATCTTCGCGTTGTGATAAAAAGTTGGTCTGAAAAAGAAAAACCAAACGAATCAAAGGTAGTATTTAGGATAAATAATGAATTAATACCAAGATATTTAAGACATAAAGTATAATTAGTGACCTTAGATGTACAAAATATTGCTCCCAGAGTATTACGTGTGGCCTGCAACTTTTAGTGAACTTAGTGACGTTATACAAAAGCTAAAAGTCACTACAAAATTCACATAGTAATCATTTCTAGGCTTTATAGTTTTCTCCAATACATCACCGCTATATGACAACAAACTAAATGAAAACGAGATACAGGGTCAGGTATAAAATAGCATCAGTTAGTTGAAAACTATACACAAAGTTGATATTGTTAAACAAGTCGCTTTAGCTATTTGTCAACAAAATTTTAAACTTGAGACCAAAGGTTTGGAGCCTTGTCCAATTTCGACGAAGTTTACCCATTGTAAAACCAATTTTAATCATTAGTCTACGGATGATAACAAGTGTAGCTACACATTTGTAAATGGGGATTAAACATGAAAAGATCAACTGCACAAGTGAATGGATGGGTATACATTTATACAGGATGATGAAATACATTGAGACCGAAGATATGATTTATCAATAAGCCTTAAAATACATGCAACTCAAATCCAAAACTTTTCAGTAAATGAACTTTGGCAACAAATCATGGTCTGAATAAAAAATATTTCCCCATTACTTACTTGATAGTCCCCAGTCCCTGAAACGTTGAAACCATGAGTTTGGTTGACGTATGATTCATCTAACTGTCTTTTAGCCTTAGCAGCTTGGAATTCTCTTAGCTATTAAAAGGATTTATAAGAAAAAATATGACGCAGTGCAAAAAATCACTTCATAATATCAGTTTATGTGTAATTCATTTACCATGTAAAAGTGAGAAGGTAATGTGAATTGGAAATTGTAATAGTTCGAGGTTCAGAATTAAAATTTATGACCCGGAAAGCAAATGTATTACGCATGCGTGAGTAGTAAAACGTTTTCCTGAAGCACAAATATTGGTATAAAGCGGCACCGAATACATATGCGCCACATAAGTCACTGGATTTGTGTGGGTTGTGACACTGCACAGGTGCCCAAAAAAAATCAGGTGGTTTTCTTGTGGAGCCACACTCGGGACCTCCGACCTAAAGTTCTAATCCACATGGCAGTGGAGCAACATAAGGAGATGCAGTCTCATGGATAGCCAGTGACCAACAATATGTTCGTATGCCATTTAGTCCTTCAGGATACTGTAGCCCATGTGCACCATTAGTTCGGAACCAGTGTTTTCCAACTCTCCTAGGTGGATCCTCCGTGATCACCAACCCGGTTAAAGCACCGGACAGCGGTTGTATACACGTGGCCATGTGAGAGCATTTAGAGAGGGGGAGCTGACTCTCCCCACTCTGAGGAGTACCAGGGCATTCGGGGGCTTGACAATAATTCTCTAGAAACCTAAACACAATGTATCAATCCCATGACACCCCTATTGGCATATTTACGTTGTATAAGTCTTATATCGGATACGGAATAAACCGAAAATACCCGTTACGCCCAATTAACAGAATCTACACTTCCTGTCTACGTTAAGATTGAAACTTAAAATGTCATATATCGGAGCGAGAAACATCTGAGTATCTAAGCCACACTTGTTTTAAGAAAGTAAACAAAAAACACCACATGGCTTTATCAGTACAAAGCTAATTTAATTCCGTTTAAATGATAGTAGGGCTTAGTGACACAACTGAAATTTATTACGACCTTTTGAACAAAAGTGTCGGGATATGAAAGTTAAAGACTTAATTTCCGGTATCAGTTTGTAAAATTACCACATAAAAGGTTAAGTGCATTGTAGGACAGCGGGTCAAATTGTGGAACGTCCTTCGTAATTGGGAAATATGTATAAGTTATTAGTATTTCACCATGGACCGACGTATCTCACGTAAGGCAGAATCACTGAGTACATAACGGTTTTAAAGGCAAATTACTATTGAGCTAATAAACCAGCAGATGTGGCCATAAACACCTAATGCTGAGATAATGACAAAGAGAATAAACCATTCTTCATACAAATCGGTACCTTCTATGCATTATCTAATCCTAACCACCACCTAAATAGACGTTTTATGTGGACTAACACCGCAGACCACGAAAAAACTACAGGACAAGTCATTTTAGCGGATTTATAATGACACTATTCATTTTTTGACAAAACAGTACGCAGATATATCTGCGTACTGTTTTTTCGGAACCAACAAAATAAAAGTTTTCTCCAATGGTATAGCCGTATTTTAGTAAACACACCTTCTTTCGCGCAGCGGCTATTTTGTCTTCTCTACTCAATTCCGGCATCTTAATCCCGCCAGAGACGTGTCAAATGAGCTTGACCGCCTTCTTTGACCTTGGTTACTAGGCTATTTGCCAATATTTGTGCGAGATGCTTTATAGCTAATAAACATCATCGAAATAGCTACACTCAATCTGAGACTGCACAACAGATTTCGAATTTATAAATTTTTAAAAGAATACCTAACAAGTGCGCTATTTAAAAAAGGACAGTGGTATTTTTCCTCGTTGAGTAAATTCTATTGCTTTGATCATTATTAACGTACCAAGACTACTGTTTATACTCCGATTGAATTTCTTTCAGTTAAAGTATTCGACTAGAGTATCATTTTTGGTATCTTAAATAGTTTTATCGTCGGTATTCCAATATACCTTGTTTTTTCTATTGTATCTGTTAGTACTTTGGTCCTAACTATTTATAGTCTTTTCTACTTTTAGTAAAAACTGACTTTCTCATCCTAAAATGACTGGAAGGTGCAACAAAAGCATTTGCCACCGCCCAGGATGTCGATATCCCGTTGACAACGGCATGCAGTGCAATGAGTGCAAAGGTTGGTACCACGAAGTTTGCACGAATCTAACGCCTGCAGCTTTTAAGCGGTTCAGTAAGAATGGATGCATATAGCTATGTCAACAGTGCTGTTTGGATGCACATAGCCTGTTAACCGAGGCCATCTCAATGGTAAATGCCGCGAAAAAGTGTCTCGGCAAGCGCGGTCGGGACACATCGGTCAGAACTCGATCTGTCGACATGCAGATTGACATAAGGCAGGCCCAAGTGAGTCCACAAAATGCTGACCCACACTGTCCAAAGGAGGAAGGACATCTTCCAAAGAGGTCTGTCACAACCAGAAACTCGAGAAAAAAAGTCTCTTCTGTCCCTCGTACCAAAAATGGTACCCAGAAGGGAACTTCCGGAACCCAAAATCGCAAGGTTCGATCGGTTTCCAGCGCGAAAGATGACCCAACCTCCCAAGTCGTCCTGAACCTTCCGGAATCCCACAGTACGCCTGACGCGACTGTGGTTACTACTCCTAAGAACGTCGACGATTGGGTACGGGTCGTAAGGAAAAAACGACAAAATGACGTAAAAGGGAATCCTACCCCCACCAAAAGGTTCGAAAAGCCGAAGTCTGATCACAGCGACAGATCAGTCATTTTCCATGGAGTCAAGGAGAGTGACAGCTCAGAACCGAAAGCTCGTTTTGAGCATGACATTGTGTTGAGAAAACAATTACTCAACCAAGTTATGCCCAAAAACATCTCCGGAGTCTCCTTGCTAAAGGTGTATAGACTAGGAAACCTTGCGCATCTGAAGCCTAATCAGTCCAGACTGCTCAAAGTCGTTTTCAAATCCCCGAACGAACGCGACTTAATCTTAGAAAATGGACACAAATTAAAGGGTTCATGAGTCTATCTCCGTAAGGACTTACCGTTGGCGGACCGTGTAAAAAGACGGGAAGCCGAAAAAGAACTACAGCTCAGATTAGACGCTGGCGAAAAAGACCTGAAAATTGTAAATTTTCGTGTTGTGAGGCTTTGACAGAAGATGATGCCGAAGCCACTCTGGGTGAAGCACGAGGCCACTTAAATAGGCTTCGGATCTGTTATATCAATGCCCGGAGCTTACTCAATAAGCTACCGGAACTAGGTGTACAGATTGACTCAACTAGGCCAGACATAATCGCAGTCACAGAAACATGGCTTACGCCGTCTATAGATAGTAGGGAACTTGATTTCGAGGGTTTTACATTAGTAAGGGCCGATAGAATACAAACGCGTAAAGGAGGGGGAGTAGCTCTATTCATTAGGAATGCTATTCCATTCACCATTATCGACAGTGTATCCCATGAGAGTGGGACGTATGAATTAGTTAGCTGCCGCCTGAAATGCAGGGGACAAGAGTTACTGCTTAGTTTGATCTATAGCAGTCCAAGCTGTGAGGTAAACGAGGTCCTGCTAAGCAGTCTCAACACTTTATCACGAAGTGATCAATGTCTAATCCTAGAGGACTTTAATGCACCCATGGTGGACTGGGGAAACCTGCGGACGGAATCGTCAGCAAATTCTTTCGAACAGGAACTGGTTGATGCGGTAATCACATGTGCCCTAGTGCAACACGTGAAAGAAGCAACTAGGTACGACCCGGGTTCTGCATCATCCCTACTAGATCTTATATTGACTCTTTATGAGGATGACGTTGCAAACCCGGATTACATGCCACCCCTAGGCAAATGTGATCGTGCACTTTTAAGCTTTGACTTCCATATAACTGTCGATCACGAGCACGCCTCAGCTCAATCTAGACCTAACGTCTGGAAAGCCAACATACCAGACATCATGAAATCAGCATCATCAGTAGATTGGAAAATAGACCCAGAGTCATCAACCGAAACGGCTTGGGACGTATTCCGGAATTTATACTTAAAAGTTACCGCCCCCCACATCCCTTGGACTACACCTAAGGGGTCGAGAAACTCCCCACCGTGGTTCAGTAGGGAGGTTCGCATCCTTCTCCGTAAAACAAGGAAAATGTGGGATAGATTTAGGTTACTGGGGACTGACGAGGCAAAATCTCAGTATCAAAAGGCTCGAAATACCTGTGCCTCGACCCTCCGTAAGGCCAGAAAGCTGTACGAAGAGAAAATCGTTAGGGAATCCATAGAATGCCCTAAACGCTTGTATTCGTATACAAACCAAAAGCAAAAAGAAGAAGAAATGTTCCTTCACTATGGGGAGACAGTACTGCCTCATCACTAGTGGAGGACGACTTTGGCAAAGCTCAAGTATCCTCTAAATACTTTAGCAATGTATACACCATAGAAACACCCTTCTCACCAGTCCATGAAAATCCCCCCATACAAGCACTGGACAGCGTGACCATTAAAGAACTCGATGTCTTTGGTCTGTTAGTTAAGCTTGACATAGGTAAATCCACTGGACCCGATGAACTGCATCCTAGGTTACTAAAGGAATCAGCTAACTTTGTTGCGAGCCCTTTAAGTGTATGTTTTAATCTATCCGTAACCCAGGGTCGTCTACCAAGAGACTGGAAGAACGCCATAGTAAGTCCAGTCTTCAAAACAGGTACAAAACATAAGCCTGATAATTACCGACCAATTAGCCTAACTAGCGTGGTTGTTAAAATCTTAGAAAAGATTATTCGGAAGGAGCTGTTAAAGTATCTCGATGAAAACCGAATCCTCTCCGAAAAGCAGCATGGTTTTAGAACAGGTTACTCTTGTCTCACTAACTTATTAGTCGCTCGTGAAAGCTGGCGCGCTCCTAAGGACCAAAAGTTACCTATAGACGTAGCTTACATCGATTTCAACAAAGCTTTCGACAAAGTTCCGCATAACCGGCTGTTATATAAGCTAAGGAATGTCGGGATTGGAAGCAATCTATTGATGTGGATAAAAGACTTCCTAGTTGGGCGTCAACAAAGAGTACGGGTGAACTCCAAGTTGTCTAGCTGGGAAACTGTGCTTAGTGGAGTCCCACAGGGTACAGTTTTGGGGCCAGTGTTATTCCTCCTGTACGTAAATGACCTCCCTCGTCTACTATCGTCATCGGTCTTACTCTATTCTGACGATGTCAAGATATGGAGAGCGATACAAAGCAAGGGCGATAGCTTAGAACTTCAAAACGACCTGGAGAGATTATCTGAATGGTTCCAAACCTAGCAATTGCCGATAAACACTTCCAAGTGTATTGCGATGCATATTTGCCACCAGGGTACAGATACATACACGATGAATAACACTGAGTTACCTATTGTCCAGGCACACAATGACTTAGGCGTCATCGTTAGTCAAGACTTAAAGACTACTGCACACTGCCGTGCAATAGCCGCCAAAGGTTTTAGGACTTTATGGTCCATACGCAGGGCGTTTAGGCATCTCGACGCTAAAACGTTTCTGACTTTGTATACAGTGTTCGTACGCCCTAAACTTGAGTACTGCATACAAGCAGCTAGCCCCTGCCTGAAAAATGACAGTGAACTCTTGAAAAAGGTTCAGAGAACAGCAACTAGGCTGATTCCCGAAATAGCGAAGCTCCCGTATGGTACTAGACTGACCAAGCTACACATATTCCCGCTGTCATGTAGAAGAATCAGAGGCGACTTGATTACAGTTTTCAAATTGCTTAATGACAAATTTGCACCTGATATGCCCTGATTTTTCTTGTCTTCCAAAACAGAAAATTTACTAGGACACTCCAAAAAAGTTCACAAGCCCCGAACGAATTACTTTTCAGCTGACTACCGACTTTCCCATCGAATAATCAACGAGTGGAATTCATTACCTCAGCACGTGGTTGAGGCTCCATCCGTCGACTCCTTCAAAAGAAAGTTGGATCAACTGAGAGACCATCATTGCCAGGACTAACACAGGCCATCAAGCCTCCTGTCCTTTCCAAGCTGAAACTGAAAACCAAAAGAACAATAAGGCATTTTTCTCATAATCATTAACGGAGAGAGATGGGAACATTCTCTTTGTTCATAATCTCCATATACAAAGATTAGGAATCGATGTATAAAAAAGGAAATCAGTATTACCCAAAATCAAAAAAATTCTGATGGAGATGTTTAGTTATCAAGCTAGTCTCAGACCTTCCAAGCTGTGGAAGGTAAGTGCCTGTTCTTTTTGACTCAAGTATACCAAAGTTCACAAGCTTGCACCGAGTTCTTTCAAGTATTTATTTAGTTAAATTCATCACATACTTACTTAACTACTACATCTTAGTGATCAACCTGAACAAATAGGGAAGAGTAATTGTAGAATTTTTGTCATTTATTTCTCTTCACAGTTATCCCAATTAAATCTCCACAAAATGATGGTTCGAATTACTAAATACACTCCGCTTTATTATGAAAGGGTCAGCTGTTGCGATCAACGAATCCCATTACATGAATGACTTGCGAGTCATCCACCTTTCAGAAGGTTTATGAACATTTATACTTCAAACTGTCATCTAATTGTACAGCGATTACTGTTGTCTAAGTAAGATCGAAAAATATACCAGGTTCATATTGCTTACCGTGCATTCACTGCGTAACAAATTTGCCAAAACTTGTAATAAACTGTTTAAGATTGATATCACAAAAACACATTACGAAGGTATTGTCGAAACAGTATTGATAACTGTTTTCATCTTGTCCAGGTCAAATAGAAGTACGAATGAACATGTCACGCTAGTCTTTTAAATGTAAGTAATTTAAGATCATTGATCGCTCAGATGCATTTCCAACTTAATTTACCCAACAAATACTTACTTTTACTTTTTGTGAAGAGAAACATATATATGTTGAATTTCGCTTTACTACACTCCAACCCACCAGGTAATGATGAATAAAAGCCGATTAGAACACTACTTTTCACACTCATCACTAGCGTATCACAATGACAGAAGAATCTGATAATATTCATTACATTTTTAGAACTGGACTCTTCGTTGTTCTCGAGACATGTAGATCACCACCGTAGATGATCTAAAACGAATGATTGGGAGCCTACTCGAGTTAGACAGGAATAGTGTGACGAACCGTCTAACATCGAAGTCACACCTCCCAGTCAGTGCTGTACGTGGATTAACCCCCCGTCTTATCGAGGAACTATGGCTGCTTTGAAGACCGTATAACACAAAGGATGTCATTACAAAAATGTATTAGTAGACGTAGGTACAAGGAAGAAGTTGCGGCCACCACTGCGTGGGCAAGTCCATACAGTGTAATTAATCGACGCGGGTCCGTTGTGCTCGATCTTGATGGGAGATCGATGAACCGTTCGATATTCAGTGACACAACTGCCGGATGATTGGCCTACGACTCAGTGACATTTCACTGGTCGTACGAACACTTTGTGCGTAACATTATCGATATTCAAAGCATAATGGAGTTAACATTCCCATACTGACATCAATCTTACGAAGGAATTTCAATCAACTAAGATGATCAAGTTTGTTGTATATTTCTAGAGAGGGTTTCCTCAGTTTGTATTTTTTGGTAGGATTGTTGCCATTTATTTGAATTGGTTATTGGTATTTCCTTCTTCCTTTGTGTTTCATAACTGCTGTGTGCATAAACTTCTTCCGAATTTCTCTGTATGGTTTTCTTGGTTCCTTAGATGAAGAATGATAGACAGAATAATGCATATTTTGCAAGTTACCAGAATAAGCAATGGTCAAATGTCAAACTGTCACCTGAAATCAAAACGGAAATATGTATTTACGACATCGCGAATTGATCGAAGTTATATATTGAAATCATATGTGATATCAGAAGTTCGCATATTGACTGTGACAGTGGTATCTAAAACTAGTTTTGATATTATCAAATTTTACTTGTTACTAAACGATTAGGCATAATATAATGCAGCCGGTTTCTCACTATGTGATAGCCTAAACTATACGAATTTACGTCGCAGTCGTCTTATTTCAAGATTTGAAACACAGCTTTGTACGAACCTTTGAAAAGTAAACAGTCTAATTGACAGCATATTTTATTTTGTATAAAAATGAAGACATGGTATAGCGTAATCAAGTCTACATGGCCGGACAACACAGTCATGGTAACTTATCGAGGTTCACCTCCACATCTTGTCCGGCATAAACCCTTCGAGTGCATATCCAGCTTCAACAATCATGTGGTGGTGAAACAGCACTAAACGCTCGACATTGCACAACATCATTGGATTTTAACTTTGGGTAATAACAGTACACCGATTGCAAATGAGGCTGCGATATAGAAGCCATGGGCTTGACTCGCGAAAGATTCATTCAACAACACTACTAACACATTTTCGTTAGTCCTGTTTAAATCAGTTTTATTTGTTATCACTCGCTGTTTCTCGGATCTTATATGGTGAGGAGAACGTTTCACAGAGTAACATAGATTGCATTACAATGATCAGCTATACAGCATTTATACGGATTCCCTACTACTAACACTGCTTTCAAGCACGTATCATTTGCGATCATCTCGACAAGTCTCATATCATACAATACAGTTATTTTATTATCACCAGGTTGCACAACTAAAGAAATTGTCTCCTCATATGCGTATACTGATCGTATTTATATGCTCGTGTAAATATCCTTCAGGGGATTTGACGTCACTTCCATATCACTCCAACCATAGGACGGAAACTGTCATCTGCTGTCTTGTGAGGTGCCAAAACAGAGTTAGAAGTGGAATCAACAAGTATTCAGCTGAATCAGGAAACCGAAACTATTTGTAGGTAAAGCGATTCTGTTATTCAGTCAGAATACAAGATAGAACTTGTATCCACTCTTTAACTTGAGTAGGAGCTAAGTAATGCTCCAACACTTACCCACACTAGTTTCTTTACACCAATATAAGGGATAATACCTGCATATCAAACAAACTATATGGATGTCTTTCGAACCCTTAGTGTAACCGATAACCATGATTACAGGACGACATAGCAGTAATCGTTACGCAACATATACCACTAACGAGTCATATGGTCCCACGGAGTTAGTTCCAATAACAGCTCTATGGTGTATATTACCATAACGGCCACTGAAATTAAACTAATGAGCAAATAAATGCCATTACAAATTGACGAGTATATGAACGCAGATTATTAAAGCCCACTGCCTGGACAAACAGTATCACTTATGAGAACATATAACTGGTTCACAGAATACTCACACTGCCCTTCCCGTGACGAACCAGCTAGCTCACTAACTTTTGGTTTATTCCTTGAGACACTTGATTTGTAACTAACTAGAAGGCTGAAAAAACTTTTCGTCTTGTGACATTACATTTGATGTAAGTAAGAACATGCACGGTAACACAGGTAATAAGAGTGTTTTACATTGAGTTCTGATTGGGTAGATTATTAGATCAATCAATGTTAGTATGCATCACTACTGCGTGCAGTAGTGTTTTAGTGGACCTAGACTAGCAAATCGAAACATGATGCCGAAACGGGTGAGACCTATGCTTAGTGGCGAGCAGTCATATACACACTAAGGCCACACTCGGAGACTTCAAGCCAAAGTTCTATTCCACAAGGCAGTGGAGCAACATAAGATGCAGTCCCATGAGTAGCCAATGACCAGCGATAGGTTCATACGCCATTTGTCTGCTCATGATCCTAGAGTCCATGTATACCATTTGTTCGGAACCAGGGTTTTAAAACTCTCCTAGGCTAGTCCTCAGTGTCCACCAACCCGGGTAAAGCAATGGACATCCACTTTCCGTCCTCTTAATTTCGTCAACAACAGTAACTCTGCAAGGTAGTGAGTAGGACTTCTCTGACAGTGGTTGTATACTCGTGGTCATGTGCGAGCATTTGGAGAGAGCTAACTCTCCCCACTCTCAGGCGTACCAGGGCATTTAGGGGCCTTATACACACTCTTGAACCATATGTGCTGATCAATCACAATCTTCTGAATCAAACTCACAATCCAGGATTCTACAAATTAATCCAACATCTTAAAGGAAAAGAGGGAAAAACCAGTGAAATAATTATTCGGTAAATTTCAGCCTAAAGATGAAGTGTTCCTACAACTAGCAACAACTCTTTAGTCGCTCCATATATCATAATTTCACCAAGACACACTTTAAAATTTCGACTGAGAAACGAGTCGATATTGATCAATAGCGTGAAAATGGTATATAGCCCAATAATCCCGACAAAATAGTAAGTAACATAGTTTATTGGAAATAGCACAGATAATGGTACAAATACACACATAAATGAACTCAGGATATAATGTATATAATAAAGAGCAGATTACCTCATATATATCAATGGAGAAACCCTTAAAACAGCAAGAAGTGAGTAATCTTTTGTACATGTGAAAAATGGGATATTAGTTTAAATACACATGAATCTAAGTATACATAATAAATATTCATGAGATATGAATAGGTTAACATGAAAATTTATGAGTGAGTATAGGGTTTCAATGAATCGGAAAACAGACTGATTGTCTATTTACAAGAGATTAACAGTTTTTCAACGCCGCAAAAACCAACTATGCATCCATCTGCAAGATAGCTTGTAGTGTTTCCAAAGTTATTCCTTCGCCACCATGTTCAACCTGAGTAGTGTTAAAATTAAACACAAATTAGAATCAACCAAATTTTTTTGTACTTATAACATGTTTATGAAGTAAAGTCTGACCAATAGAAAAAAACAGGGACGGTGTCCCAACTAGTGCGGTGACTGAGGTTCGGTTCTTATACTTGATTGACATTATATACATTTTTTACTTTTGAAGATGATGCAGGAATGACATTAGGCACAGAATATGTTTGGAAATAAGTGTAGCGGTCAATAATTTAAGCGATAAGTCGATTATTGGAAAGTATTAAAAGTAAAATTCAATCTAACTTACAGTCACATCTTTAAAGAAAAAATTGAACATACGTTAACTTTTAAAAGTTACAAAAGGTTTAAACGAACCCATGCGTGTTAACGACGTTATTAGTTGACTACTTACTGTTACTCCAGATAAAATTGGATACAAACGAAATACAAACCTCAACAGTCCACTTGATTATTTGAAGCAACTAATCCGTTTGACAATTTTGGATAGAGTAATAAGAAGACGAAGATTATCAGAGCTATGTGATAATCTCCGTCATTTTATTTTATCAAATGCTAATAAGGTGTAGAAAATAAGCGATACGTACTTGGCTATTTGTGCTAACTCAACCCATCAACATAATATTTCATCTGAATCCATAGCAATGACTAAAGAATGTGAATAACATTCTCATGTTATAACACCAGAATACGATACCAACACAGTCATTGACTGTTAAGTAAACGAAATATAGGCGTCTATTGAAATGTGAAGATGTGTGAGGAACCAACACAGGAGGCGCACATAAATCTTAAGGGCTCGTGCAAATCCTAAATCACATACAATGAATATTTTGCTATTCAATTTCTATTCCTAGTTTGGCTACTTACACAAGTTTATTTCATATTCTCTTTTTATCAAATGACTTATAGTAGTTACAAATCAGTCTTATGTAGGCTTATCTTCTTTGTAAACTAGCTATGGAATATTGAATAAAGTAGAAAGTCAAACCAATGTACCTCTGTCGTATGTTAAAATGACAGTATCTTTAAGACTAGAAAACTTAAAATATCAGAATATTAGGATAAAAGGTAAGATTCAAAGATTGAAATGTACAAAGATTTAGAAGTCATTTTTGTAAAACTTAAACTACGGAGGCTAAAAAGTAATGCATCTAATAAGTGTTACAGAAGCTAATATAAATATTTTCTGTAACACATTGAGGCAACAGTTAATGTAGTTTGCATAACTTACATTAAAACGGTCTCCATTTGGTTTAGTAACCAAACATACACCAGGTGATACTTCTGTAACAGATACACCAGGAAAAAGGGTGTTCAGATCAACCACATCTCCATTTTCAGCCAGTTGAGCGAGTATTTGTTCTTGTTGGGATAAAATATCATCATTGCTAATTTCAGATTCTTCATTAGTTTGAGATTTTGACGGTACTTTTGACTTTGAAGATGCAACTTTGCGTTTATCTGAACTTGGCTGTTTAGGTGCTGTTACTGCCTTAGTTTTTTGTTCAACATTGGTTGATTCGTATTCATAACTTTCACCCTGAAAATCATCGACTTCTGACTGATTTGTTTGCTGAGAATCAGCTAGACTGACAAGATGACCTGTGGGGCGGTGAAATAGACGACCAGTGGCGGCTTCCATAACCAAATCACTAGTTTGACCATTCTCTGTCAGGACTGTTAGAAAAGCACCGCTGGTAAGCCATTCATCAGGTACTGGACAACCCAAGCCACCCTCGGGAAGGAGAAGCTATAGAGGAAACAAAAAAGTAAAATTGTTCAATGGACAGGCGATTGAAAGCACTTTTATTGATATTTTTTGAAACATAGGTTGGTACCTTCTTTCTGAGATATTTAGCAACACTCCAAGCTCTCACTGCTATATACACTCCAAAAGATGAATCTTGTTCCAGGTTAATATAAGTGGAGTAAAACCAGAATAACTGACTAGAAGAATTAGATGAAAATTATTTTGTCTGTACCATCTGAAACAAGGCTATGGAGGAATGATAGATTTGTCTCACGTAATACCTCCCTCCATCCTTAATTTTCTCCAAATATTATCGCTTTATTTGTGCAGCGCGCTTCCAGTATTCTAGCTTACCAAAACTCAAGTGATTTGAATAAGTAAAACAAGGGAAGCTAAAACCACCCACGAATTCAAGGCTACGTCTTAAGTTGAATTACAATAAAACTGCGTTCTATCTACAGTTCATTAAACGATTCTATCGTTGGTAATTATCAAAACACAGTCCTTAATCACACTTATGATTATAATCTAGAATCCAATAGTGATTCGTAAAGAGGCTGAACAGAACACCATAATATGGATATACACGCTAGTAAAACTGTACGCAAAGTCAATGAGAAGAACTGAATTTTAGCTGCAGGTTGGAGAAAACTACATATTCCCTTAAAAAATCAGTACTACTACAAACGCTACGCATAAACTTTCTAAATCCACTATAATAAAAAGCTTTTTACCGAGACTGGACATTATCTATAAGAATATGCTACATCAAACAGATGAAATTCTAAAAGCATACATACATTTATAAAGAGGCATCTGAAATCACTTGTTTCATTCTTAGGTATTAGGAAAACCATATTAAATAAAACATTCCCGAAAGTTTCTTTTCAAGCCATAGAAATTAAATATCATAACCAATATATAAACAGCAAAATGCACTAAGTATTTATTGACTTGATACATACAGTTTTGACTGTCGTTTGATGTACTGGAGAGATAACCATAACTTTCAATTAAAAATATGACAGGTTAACAGAACATTAAACCAATTAACAAAACTCGGTACCGAAACACATGTTCGCATCCATGAAGTGAGCCACAGTTTTTATGTGGTTGTCAGCGATACTAGTCAGATGAGGAATATAATCTAGGTTGAGCTTTATTAGAAACCAGAACCAAAATTGAATGCTTAACTCACAGGCTATCGTTAAACACTAAAAAAATGTTGCGACATATCATGCGCAAACGTAACTAAGATTTGTCTAGATGAGGTATTTTTTATGAAATCTGAAGGTGTCATCTATCTGAACGAACCTCTGTCACTAAAGGGCAGCTCAAATCTGTAACGTGAGTGCATAAAAAGTACAGTACTTGAAAAAAGTGCTGCATATCAATTTTACTTACTAACTCCTCGCCTAACGACACAATATTTTGAGAATTATTATCAGTTTGATTTGAAACAGCAGCATCGCCAAAGTGTTGAACTGAGTCTTCTGTAGAGGCAATGTCACTGCGTAAAGTTGCATCCACCTCATCATCTTCAGCTGTTTCCATGGCAACTACTGCACGTTTCTGATGTCCGACACTACCCTTATCAGAATCAGATGCGGCCGCTGCTGCTGCATTTGCTCTTTGAGCTGCCAATATTGATCGGAAACGCCTAGGCAGGTATTCTTCACGTAACGGTTCTTTCACGATATATTTACCACAAGGTAAACCTAAGGCAGCAGACTGTTCCTCTGTATCCACCTATATACAAGCAATAAAGTACTGGAAATTATTACAAGTAAATGAGTTACTTAGATCTTTAAAAAATCTTAGGAATAAACGAGCTTTCAGAAACATTATTTGTATCACTAACAGACCATAGTTGTTCAGCCTTAAAATAAATAAGAAACCTGAGGGAGACAGTAGTTTAAATGCCGAAAACATTCTACGGGTAGATACTAACACCAGTAAGTTTATAAAACAAAAATTTTAAAAACCATCAAATGATGAAAACAGTTGATTCAGCAAAATTTTGTTTGGAGGAACACGATAATCGTCAAGCTAGAATAATTGAATACTGTGTACTGATAATAAAATACAGATTATTCTAACTCGATAATAGAACGAATAGCTTACAGTGATTCTTACTAACACAAGTTGAATTGTTTACTAACCACATACAAAATATACAAACAAGAACATCACTGTAGATCATGATGATGAGAAAGTGTAAGTAGACTAACTGGACCATTTGATTAAACAATAAACGATAGGCAAATGGCGGCTTGTTTTGTAATGAATTTTCCAGATTCCCAACATTAAGCGATGACAGGAAACGTAAAGAAAGTTAGAAGTGAGATGGATGCTCACTGAGGACATTTGCACGACAAATTAACCTGAATTTGAAAATGCGAACCATCAAATGAAAACACACCAACTGAATGATATAGCAACTACCTCGTAACGCAATGGCCTTGAGCTGAGTCACGTGTGGAGACATTGGTACACACTGTTAAATCTGAAGCTACTGCGAAATATCTGACCAGTAAAACATAATTTTCCATAGTTATTCAAATGATATCAATCTATAACGGAAACTATTTTCAAACGAAAAAACTCTTGATTTCTAATAAGGAGCCGTGACCATTGCTGTGTAGTCAATCATCATCGACTTAGAGCCTGGCACAGATATGAGTTGGGTTAAGATTCGAGTTCAGCCACATCGGGTGTGAGATAGGTACAACATATGCCAACGGTTGATAGTTACGCAATATTACGAACTGATAACGTTGAAAATGCAAGCCGTTGAATACTAACTTAATAGTTAAGAATTTAGGTGCTTGCTGAGAGGCCTGAAAGTTCGAAGGTACATTTCCTAGTAGATTCATAGATGCGCACTATTCAAAAATTTCTAGTAGATAGAAATAGTTGTCTAGTGTTTTATAGTTTTCAATAGCGGTTTAGGTAAAGTTAATCCCTGTGACAAACTAAAAAAATTACTTTGCTTACAGATTACTGAAACAAGTAATAGATTAAATTTCTTTAGTTTCATTTTTAAATGACTTTTAATAGAACATTTACTCACTAAATAAGGTTATATCACAAGACCTTGAGGATATTTAGAAAAAATGGATTAAGTATTTAACTTTGATCTTAACAAGATCAACACAACAGGAAGCGAAGACTCTTGATAATACTTTTCTTAGTAAGACAAAGACAAAATAGTTCAGGGAGAAGCAACTAACCTTAACTATGATTGCACCATCATCATCTTCCTCTTCTTCTTCCTCGACATCATCCCCATCATCATCATCAGCAGCAGCATGAACGCCATTTGATTGAGCATTGGATTTATCTTGTGATTTTACATCAGAACGATTTTCCTTATTCTTAGGAGAGTCACTTGTTTCATCGTTATCGTCTTCACCATCTGAAAAGAAAAGAAGGATAGTTACATGATTAAAAAAACACAAGTACAAACTACTTAGCTATAAATATGAGTTCTGCAAATCATTTCTATGTATTATAAGTAAAGTACATTAACTTTAGAGAGAAATGGAAAGATAGTTATGATTAACCAGCGCTGACAAAAATATAAAAAAAATACTTGGATTATTTACTATAACAAACAATTTGCTTGTCACCTTTTTGATTTTCTGAATTCATTTCATTTGATTGCTTTGATTTTTTTGTTATTCGTGGTTCTAATTGATCACAGAGAAATGATCGAGCACGTTCTACTAAGCTCAAGTAATCCAAAACAACACGAGGAACTTGAGGAAGAGGAGGATTACCATGCTCTGAACGTAAAAGAAGATGATCCCATGGACTAATTAATTTACACAAACGTGGTGCAACAAATTCAATTAAATCATCATCTGTAGCTTCAGAAACAGCCTTAAAAAGAAAATACAGGGTACAGAAACACTAAACATTGATTACAACAACTATGTTGACTTACAATGAGGAAATACAACTATAATGATAAATATAAAAAAAACCTATGAGAACTTGAATTTGGTGCTCAATTTTATGGTTCTGCTAAACACTTGTTTTTTCGAGGTATGCTGTAAAACACGTTCATATCACTAAATCTGACTTAGGGTATATAACTCGGTATTAACGTTAAAAGTAAGAAATCTCAAAAAGATCGGAGTGGCGGAAAGCAGGAATACAATGGAAACCTCTATTTGAAAACGGGGCGTTGCAGATATACACACAGAAGTGATATACATCTAATTTACAACAAATGAGTAGGCATCCAGACGATAAGAAAGGTCGTGCATATTGATTTATAATGCTGTGGATTCTGTTATACGAAGAGCGATCTTCCCTGACACATCGCTCATATTTTCACAATTATGAGAAACCTAACATTCTGAATATTTCAAACGGTTTATCACTATGAAAGAACGAAAAAGCTCTTGATAATGTTAGACGAATGCTTCACATTTTGAAAGTGCAGTGTTTGCCCTACTTACACAGTGATAAGCAAATGATTGTTTGATTTGAGCATCCAATAAGTAATTGGATAAAAAGTTGATAGTAACAAATATCAGCAATATTTCCGATTTCCATTAGTTTGTAAATCTAGATTCAATCCTATAATAAAGTAAAGGTTGTGTGTACTCAAATTATGAGCTGGTTCAATATTAAAAGTAGTGAACAATCAATTATTGGGTTGCAAGTTTGAAACCCGACCCAGGAACCGAAGTTGGAAGTCACATAATAAAATTAACTCTGACATATAATGCGTGGCTCTAAATAGAAAACATGAATTTGAGCTCGGTTAATGATTTAAACTAAGTTGTTGAGATCAAGAAAGAAATAATTTAACTTGCTTTATTATTTGTCTAAAGACCTCACATCTTCAGAAACAATTTACACTTCAGAACTTTAGATGGTATATTACAGTACTTTGAACAAATTAGTAACCGTATGTTTTAATCTTTAATACGCAATATTTGTGCAAATAAATCAAAAGTACACATAGACAGTCGGCGTTTTACGATTCATATAAATTTGAGAAAAACCTATTACACAACAGTGAGGATTCCATATAGATCCCGCATTCATTCAGAAAAAATATAAGTTAGATGAAATCATATTATGTACATATGTCCTAGGTTCTACGTTGTGTATATCTGACTGACTGTTATACAATTAGTAATTAACAAGTTGATGAACTGATTCATTAAGTGATACACACGACTCACAAAGACTGCGTCTAAAATCTGATTCCATCCTATCGAACTTGTTTTAAGCATACAAATTATTGGATTATATGATCACGGCTAATAACTTACCAAACTTGATTTCTTTAGTCATTGTAGGCTGTAGGTGGATAGTGAATGGAAACAGAAAAAACTGGATGCATAACTATAAGGTATTGTATATTTTGAAGAGAAAATGTTTGGTTAAATTTTATTCTGTGTTGATGTACTATCTTGTTATTTTTGATGGTCATGTGTGGTTCGCCAGGTGGACAAACGGACAAGTAATTGTGAGCATTACAACAAAACCTCAGGCGGTAAAGTATAAGAATGCTGCACTTCTAGTAAATGATAAAAATTCAGTTTACTCGCATTACAAAGAAAACGGATAAAGTGCTTCGACTAACCAAACACAATTTTTACAATAAAAAGGATGGAAAAGGTATGAATTCTTTTAGCTTGTTATTGTAAACTACAGAATTCGTTTAAAATCGAAAAATAATAGACTGGAATAAAAACTAACTGAACATAACATGAGAAACTACCTCTTTCAATTTGGCTCTACGTCGAACACTAGCCATGTATGGATTGGCCCAACGGCCCCGAGGTCTACCACGATTTGGACCATGAGCAATGCTTCGATGTCGTGCTACTCCAGCACGAGAAGTGAACACTTTAGTACACAATGGACATGGCCAACGTAAACCTAAAATTAATATAAACAGATTTATGCAGTTCTGATAAGGATGTAATTTATTAAATATCACAAAGCTCCAACTCAATACTAAGCAACATCATAATTAAGAGGAACTACCATCGCAACGACAACCATAGCAATACGTCTCATTTAAACGTTAATGTTGAAACTAAAACAACAAATAAAAACGAAGACTTTAGTACGATCCAACGGGACGAAGACCTTATAAAAAAGGACAAGCCAATTAGCAGATATATGTTTAGTGGTCACAAAACTTACTGTTTCAGCAGTAATAAACCTTTCACAAAGGTATAGCTTGTCTAAATGATCCCAACACACAAAGATGTTTGGTATTTCTGAAAGTTATAAGCTTATATGTTAAGATTTTAAATTACAGAAACTAATGAGTAAGAAATATGTCAATCGTCGTAGTGTTAAACAACTCATAATGAAAACGCAGTAACAACTGAAACAACAGAAATGTTGACAATACATAAAAACTTACTTCTATTCGTGCCATCTTCGGACCAACCTTCATCCGAAAGTCCATCGTTAATATAATCAGAGTAACCTCCATCGGAGTGTTCATCTTCTTCACTTGACTCCGGTTTAGATGTCAAATCTTCTAGACGCAAATGTTTATAGTCCTTAACCTGAAAATGCATAAAACGCCTACAGATGACCTATGCAGGATATCGTAAAAAATATTCGGGATACAAATTGGTTACTAAGCATGGAAAAAAACAAACAGGCTGCACCCTTAATGTTATGCCACCAGTTGCCATCGATCACTCATTAAGGGTTTTGTCGACCAACGCGGTAAACCCACTAGTCGTATTTAATGAAACACAAGTATGAGTACAGATTTGAGTACTTGGCTACGAGTCACACTCCAAATATGAGGGTTTAATAACATTATCTATTCTATCAAACTGAAGCGGAACGGTGTCCGAATCTGAGGCTTGGTAGCAGAAAGTCAGAAGCCTTAACTACTGAGCCACCGGCCCACCATTAAGTAAGCAATGATTTTGAAGCAAATATCATATTAGTTAAGGAACTTATGTTCTAAACTAGTGGGAGCTCGCCAAGTTGATGACTATTTTGATAAGATGCACTTAAACGAAGCAGGAGCGGAGTAGGAAAATCCACCCAGTAGCCACGATGGGTTTTTATCAATACTAAGATTACCTTAATTTAATAGTTACCATAGTTGTTATTTGCCAAGTAAACTAATTTACTCGCACCTAAAGGGAATGTAGCAACTTGAACAAATACAATATTGCATCTGATTGCAAATTTATTTTACACATATAAACCGTCACTCAAAGTCCACTAAAGTAATGTGGTGATCACTTATAAGCTACTAGACACATCTATGATACGTCGGAAAGCTATAATATTATATCAATCAGTTTATAAATTGAAGTATGTCTTGAACGAAAACTTGTCTCAGCAAAGTCAGGATTCTCATTTACAGATCTATAATAAGAAACAAATAGAACAAAGAAATATCTCTCTCCAATTAGTTATTTATCATGGCTGTTCACTAATGTATGTGTTACAATGAATATATAATACCAATCGATTAGGTGTTATAGTTTCTTAACTGATCATGAAAACCATGATAGATTAATACGAAGATATAGATAATAATTCAACACTTAATAATCACTCGTGAAGAAATATTACAAGTTGGCATTACCACTTAATTACGATTGTATTGTTACTGTAGAATATAGTAGTATATAGCCATACAATAAAACTAGTTAAAGAGATACTTTTTTATTTTATCTACTCTCCATACACATTCGTTTGACTGACATAGTTAGAAAGCGTATATAAGTATTGAGGACAACACCTAATTAATTTTTTAATTAAAACAAATTTCAGTAAAGGCCTCTAAGTATACAACATGGGTTGTAAAACGCAGTGCAATAGTTACATGAAGTTCTATGTACCAGTACGGTGTACCGAGTTCATTGAGCATTAATGCTACCATCCAATAACTCAAGTCTAAGCAGAAAGACAAGAGTTTCAGTGGTAATTTAGTAGTTGAACATTTGAATGTCTAAACCACTGAGTAAAAGTTAAATAGGTAATAAGTTACGAAACTGTCGTAACAAACACTGACTAAATATTATTCAAGTTCGAAGTGTTTAATAAACTGAAAATTGACAAGTAGAGCTGTATGCAAAAGTACTTCATGATAGTTTCCTCACCAAGTGTTTTGGAGGCTTTGATACACGACCAGAAGCAGATGTTCGTCTAATTAATGGAAATGGTAAAACTTCTTCTTCCGGCACCTCAGGTTCAAAGTCAGGATCTTCCTCATCTGAACCACGTTTTCTACGTTTTCGTCCAATAGGTCGACCAGCCCGACTTTTTTTCTCACTTTTAACAGTAATACTGGATCTAGTTCGCTCGCCACTTAGTGCTGTAGCTCCAGTATTTCCATCATCATGACGACGCTTTGCACGTGTTACACGAAATATAATGCGACGATTTGTGAGACGATTATAAATTGCACTTGGTCGAGAACCGCTACTTGACAGTAGTGCTTGATTTGTTAGGACTTGAATAATCTGTTGTAAGTGCTCGTCGGATACATCCTGTGTAGTTATGTACTGGTTTCCTTGTTGTATAATCCTGATGGGGTTTTTATTTGAACCCACAGGAGCATTTGGATCAGCAGCTGGCATGCGAGCCTGGATTTTCTGAACCTCTTCTAAATCAATGGGTTCGATATCTAAGCCTGCTTGTGAAGGCTCTTGAGGGACAACCATTGACGAATCATATGCATTATTCGCTAATTCTATTGTATTAGGTACTGATGAAACAAGCTGAACATTTTGCCCAACCACTGGTGCAAAGCCGGCAGCAGAAGTTCCATAAACCACTTGAGTATTCTGAACTGGGATTTCGTCACGTTTAAATTCTTCATTTACGAGCGATTCTGATAGAGGCTGCAAAGAATTGGCATCAACAATTTGTATTTGTCTCTGTTGTCGATTCGCTGCATTATATGCGTACGAAACAGCAGCATTATTGTGTTGATTAGAAATCATGAATTCTAACAAAGAAATAAAAAGATGAAACATTTGGTAATGACTTCCAGGTGATTTACAAGATATAGATCATACAACCAGTAACAAATCCACATAGTAAGAGTATTAGATGGTAGAGCGAAAGCTACTTCAGGAATTAAGAACATTATTATTAAGACCAGTGAATTTTATGTTAATAAATAGATAAACGGCAATAGTAATTTTCATTGAATGACGTTATGGGTATGATACATTGTGCCTAACCATATTCGAATCCTCAAACAACCTTGATATTTTTGTGCATTAAATGTGTTTTATCAGTATGGGGTTGTGGAGATTGTTAAGTTTTTAATTGAAATCAATGAGTTGACTGATGTTAGACCACCATCGGAAATCTCCAAGCAATAGATGGCCATTTCGTCCCAGTATAAGATTCCTCAGTAGTGCACACTTACGACCCTGCACGCGGGGTCCGAACACAGGGCCCTCGATTTCGCGCACGAACGCTTATCCTCTAGACCACTAAACCAGCATCCAACAATGTTAATGTCTAACTTCAACCGATCCATGAAATCGCGTGACCATCTTCCATTGTCTGAGCTAGATACCTGTCTCTACCTGACGCAGACTATGCTCCACTGGTCACGGCTTCTCACTAGAACTCCGAGAACTTTCTCGTCCAGTGCTCCCACATTTTCAGTGGTGATGAAACATCAATCGATTCATGATCTAAATCGAAAATGTTTTGATGGAGATGAAAAACATTAATAATTAAAACCAGGCCTTAAAGCTGAATAAGTAGCTTAACAACTGCAATAAATAGCATTACGAACGCCATTTATTGAGTACTTTCAAACACTATGTTATGTTAATCAACGACAAGACAAAAAAGGAATATGCAGAATTATATCCAAAATACTAACTGGGATTTACATGGAATTTCAAATTGTTGGAAAACGGTGTTAACGACCCGATAGTCAATAACGGAAAAGCTCTGAACAGTTCTAGGTTAACCAAAGGTTTAATGAACGATCATAAGAAGTGGTGGGCAACGAAAGCAAAAGAAATGGAAAAGGCAGTGGCTGTAGGCAACACCAGACAACTCTTCAGATCAATGGAATAAACCGGAATTAAGAGGTCAGTTGTAAGCGAGACAATCTCGGAAAAGATGGAACCCTTATCCTCTCTCTCAGCCCAGAAGTTTAGAATGATGGGTGGAACACTTTAGATAACAGTTTAACTGGCCTTTAGCTATTATATATAGTTCAACACGATTCCCAAACAGTCTGAATGGAACATTGAAGTAGGTTGCCCGACTCTAATTGAAGTTCAAAAGGCTATAGCTAATCTGAAACAAGGAAAAGCATCAAGTCCAGAAAGATTCGCTCCAGATGTCTTTAAGTGTGGTGGTCCAAGATTAGCAATTAGTTTGACTAATATTTTAGCTAAAATCTGGGAGTTGGACGTAATCCCATCTGACTGGTCACAATCACTGATTGTCCCAATATATAAGAAGGGACCAAAATCATCCTGTGATAACCATGGAGGGATTAGTTTGACTAATATAGCATCTAAAATACTAGCCTCAATAATTATCGGGCGCCTAATACTCGTGAACTGCAAACACGAGAAAATCATTCTGGCTTCAGACCTGGTCGTGGCTGTATCGACCACATATTCACTATTCGTCAGGTTTTAGAACATAGGCATGCTTACCGGTGTCAGACAATGATAGTTTTTCTTGACTTGGAAGCAGCACTTGACTCTGTAGACCAAGAGGTTCTGTGTCAGTGTTTGTCATTGAAAGGTGTACCTCAGAAGTAAATAAACCTTGTGAAGGCTCTTTACTCGAACACTACCAGTCGAGTGATAGCTTATGGCGAACTGTCATCTGATTTTGCGACCTCAAGTGCTGTCAGGCAAGGCTGTCCACTATCTCAATGTTTAACTTTATCATAGACCTACTACTGGAAATAACACTCTCTTCGAATGAATTTTCAGGAATTGATCTCTTATCAGGAGATTCACTTATTGACTTGGAACACGCAGATGATATAGTTCTGTTTGGTGGAGACGCTGATAAAATGCAGTATTTTGGTAGCACTGAGTAACAATGCCAGGATGTTTGGGATACGTTTCTCACCCTCTAAATGTAAATTATTGATCCAGGACTGGTCTGCGTCAACACTTGAACTAAGGATAGGGAGTGAAGTAGTCGAACACGCCGACAACTTCACTTATCTTGGAAGTTTGATCAGCCCTAATAAATCGGTTTGTGACGAAATCTCGGCACGGATTCAAAAAGCTCGTTTGGCTTTTGCCAACTTACGTCACTTATGGAGAAGACGAGATATTCGTATATCAATTAAGGGACGAGTATACTGCGCGGCAGTTCGCTCTGTTATACTTTACGGCTGTGAAACATGGCCATTAAGAGTAGAAGACATTCGTAAGTTGCTAGTACCTGAACACAGATGTCTTAGAAATATTGCCAGCATCTGCTGGGATAACCGGGTAAGTAATAGTGAGGTTAGATGCAGGGTATTAGGAATGATAGTAAATCAGTTGACGAGGTTGTAAATCTCCATCAACTGAGATGGTTGGGCCACGTGTTAAGTATGCCTGAACACCGATTACCACGACGTGCGATGCTGACTAGTATAGGGGATGGTTGGAAGAAAGTTAGAAGCGCACAAACCAAATCTTAGTAGCAGTCCTTGAAGTCACTAACTTCTGACTGAGCCACGCTGGTAGATGTAGACTACTTGGGTTGGGTCCGCACGACAATCGTAACCAATGGTTTACGGCTCTGGGTGACAGCTCAGAATCGATCACAATAGCGTAGGTATATACACTCTCTGTCTTCTTTCCAACCTTGAGATTAAAATTGTTTCATATCTTTCTTCTTGTACTACACCCTTACATACAATCTTTCTTCTATATATTACCACCATTAAATTAGCCACTTCTATGAATTCGTTGTTCATTTTGGTGTGCTGAACCGAATAGCAATGGAAAACTATCCCAACTGTCAGAGTTCGGAACTATTAGTGTGGAAGGTTTGAGACCGAAATGGATCATTAAAAATTCCATGTTTATCCAGAAGCACTACTGCTGTAAATTACATACTAAAAACTAAACACTAAAAGTCTTAACTCCAACGTTTTTTTTGAGTGCCCTGTACTGTACTGATCGTCTGTATCAATAATGTTCATAGCTGAAACGTTTTGAGCTTACTGGTGACGCATGAAAAACCTATTTAGCCACGATTTTTTAGTGATTTATGAACAATCTTATTTATTCATGAGAAGTAATGCTTCTTGCGATGTAATACCGAAAAATACATCAAACCAACCTAATAAAATTTGACTTCCTTTTCCTATGTTCCTTTGTACTAATTATACTTGGAAAGCATAAAGTTTCGAACGTGTCTTACACGGCTAATTATGTTTTAAATCTGCTCTTATGTTAGCCAGCATTGAAATTCGAAGTGATAAAGTTTGATATGTATTAAAAATATTCACACGTCTCATCAACCAGTCGACCACACGTATGTGTGGTGCAGATAATCATAAACAAAACTGTCTATGATCAGTACAGATATAATATAACGATCTACGATCCCAAGTCAAACCAATACTGTATAAACATTAGAACAATACAATTAGTGTTTGCACTGATAAATCAGGGTCAGTTGGAATTAAGCTACAAATATCAAAACCAAAACATTTAGGAGCGAAGACACAATCAACATTACCACTTTATATGAGCAAACAAATGGAAATTTTATCACCCACAAAACCCTTACCAACCATATTACTAGATTCTGTACAAGATTATTGGACAACTTAGCGTAACATCATAGCGCCAGCGGGACTCAAAAGTTTACGAAACAATACACTTGGGACTAATAACAAAAACTGATTTGGTGATTTTAAATTACTTGTGACAATTGAATAACGACATAAGAAAGTCTGACCAAACTTAGCTATGTAACTTACAGGACTTGTTGAACACAACCTTTAATTAATTGACACCTCATTTAAACAAAACTTTAATGAAAACTGGAAACTAACCTGTTTCCAGTGACCTCATAGTGATGAATAGGGTGACACCACTTTTTTGTAGAAAATTTTCCTGAATTTTATTGAAATTCCTGAACGTAAACTGATGTTGATTCAGAGTTCGGATCAGTCTAGCCACCATTGAAACTTTAGTCAATCTTACAACGGGATGTATAACCTAATTCCCATTGACTTTAACTTGAAACTAGCTGTTTCGCAATTATTGCGGATTATCATTCACTTGCTCTCAAATAAGCTAAAATTATCTCATTTGATCACAGCTGGTGTATTTCTTATGTTTTTCCTGTGAAAATACCAAGGAATACAATGCCTGACTCCACCACATGCTCTGGCTGAACTTTATACCCCTCTCTAATACCTGATAGGTCTTGACTGTTCTCATATTTCCAGAGAGAAGTGGGGTTGACTGGAGACAACGTGGTAATAACAGAGTTTGCAACTGACAAACAATACGAGTTAAGTAACTGGTGGGTGGTTTCTCTATTCAATTAGTTGAAAATGCTTAGCAATCGATGGGGTTCTTTTAGAAACGTCTTTTCCCCGAGGAAATGAGATAAAAGATATCAAAGGTACTCGGATTTCCGCAACGCTTTTACACATGAGGTCCCTATGATCGCAGGAAACCAACCCAGTCAAAACAGAGGTCAGAAGTGAAGGAGTTCGGAGGTTTATTTGAAAGGCTATGGATATGTGGAGAGGCTTTTGGCCCAATCTGATCAACAGCCGCAAAGGATGTGCAGCTCAGCGTACCCACCCGTGTTCCGGTGGGTATGCGTGACCGAAATCCTTCAGCTAGATGTGTCCAATAAGACTAATGAGGTCAGTAACAATGTCAAAGACTTAAAAGACTATTGACTTCGGGGACTTACTTACCCCTATAGGATGTTCCATGTTCGTAAGTAAAATTTTAGGGATTCATCTGGATATTGACCACTTGAAACATGTATGAGGCAAAGGATTCACTAGTACGTGACACATCTAAGGTGAGGAAAATCGGGTAACATGTGCAATTTCTGGACTGGAAATAAGTACAGCTTGACAATCGATTGTGAACTTCAAACAGTCCAGAAGTAGCCAAGTGGAGGACCAAGAGTTCGTGTGATTAATTTGGGCCAAAACTTTGATGTACGACCTGAACAGCTGCGATGATCAGTGATATTAGGTTGATCAGCTGCAACACAATAAATAAAATCCCTCACCCTTTCGTTCTCAGTAGCGTGAGAAAACAGCATTTATAATTTTCATATGTGGTCCCTTAAAAACCCAAAGCCTCCGCTAATTTGATAAATGCCGGACATATATGACTAAGTCTACAGATGGAGCTGTACGTAGGTAAAGATTTTCGATTGGGAAGATCTGTCGATTCATGAATTTAACAGCCATTTTCTTACCACAACCAAAAAGGTCTAAGCCACGTCCACTTTGATGTGGTAGTCCTCTAGATGCATTCCAACACCTTAAACTACGTATGAATACATGAATAAATAGATTCAACAGATAATCAGGAACTGAAGCAATAACGAGAATCGCAACCAAAAAGATGTCAAGAGCCTTCACTCAGAAATAGATGTTAACAGATGGATGACCATAATATGAATCAGCTATTTAACAACTGGTGGACATTTCCAAGAGTTAACAAGATATCTTGTGCAATATTTCACGGTCAGGTTTATGGAATAATGAAATATTTGAATCTTCAGTTGAAAACTGCTCTCAAAGCACACTTTAATACCACCTAATGGAAAAACTCCTGCTATTAATTATGTAGGAAGTGATGACAACTTTCAAAACAGGTCCACAGTTCTCTGTAGCAAAGCTAGTTTCCGGGATAACATTAAGACTTCTGTATGAGTTCGTTAATTCTTGCTTGAAAGTAAAGGCCTCAATCCATAAAGCCACGTGAATCAGCTTCCAGGTCAACAGTCTAGGATTGCCCTTTCGAACTTGCGACTGGTCGCGACCTTCATGTATGGATAAAGTGAGACGAAGAGAAAACACTGCTCAGTCCTCTGTTAGCAGAAATACTCAAGAAGGTAGCAAGAGAACCTAAATATTTCGTTGTTTAAGATGAATGGAGTGCTACACCAGGTAGTGATATACTGAAACCGGTTAATCTAAATAATGAATCACTATATACGTTCCTGGGCTGTTTGTCTGAGGAAATAATAACAGAACCGGCAGGTAATACTGAAGGTTTCTACGTCTTTTCAAAGAGGTCAGGTAATTACAGTCGAATTTGCACTTCAGCCTACTTGGTGTATTAGCTCAACGCTGAAAATTTGCTATATGCATCCTAAGATCTCGTCAACATAAAAAATGCTTCCTTAAAACAAGTAAACCAAAACCCCTAACCACTTTAGGTATCGTTACGTTGTTGCTACTGGAATCGAAAATAGTGGTATCAAAATAATGGTGGATTTAAGCAGTATTAAACCTCTGCCTTCTCTGATCGTTCATTTTTGTATAAGTTGTATTCCTTTACACTACCACTCTCTAAATAACCGGACAACTTGTAGTGTCATTGGGCCCTAACTACACAATCGACAAAGCTGAACACGAGACAATCGTGAAATTTGATATTCAAAATTTAATGGAGAAGAACCGAACGATGGAGAAGGGGGGAAGAAGGAAGTCAATTGAATCCAATCGGATGGCATGGCTCAGTCTTGCAAGCGTGGTCATTCTTGTGTAACTTGACTCTTTTATTCATATTAAATATATTGTTATATCTTCAGCCTAAATTTGTTCTGCATCATATATTGGTGATGATTATGATAAGATGAGCCGGTGTATACACTGATGTGTTTTCCACGTAAGATCTTACAGATTGGGCAGTTACATCATGATAAATCTACAATTTTAAAAATAGGCCTACTGTTAGAACAGTAGTAGTAACGAAGTAGACCACAATTTTACAGACTGACCACGCCTTCTCAGCCATGTTTCCAGATTTTTCAATAGTGGTAGTAAATAGTATGACAACTCGATTGAGCCAAGTATAAAATGTCAAGTGAACACCTGGTGTGTAGTTTTCAACAGCAAACACTTCGAAATGATAACAAATATGAAGGTAGCTTACTCAATTACGAAGTGGCTATCTTTTATGAAATGTTGTTTTACTGTTATATACTCTTGGTAAAGTGGTGCGAAGTAGTCCTATAGCGGCGAGAAAAATTATAGCCAGAACCCCCATGGTTCAATGGTTAGAGCACTAGTTTAGTAAACCGACTGAAGTTGTCAAGAAAATTATGCATTTTCAGAACTACAAAGTCATAAAATTTGCTCTGTGGAAACCAAAGGAATCAAGCATTGATGAGATTAAACTGGTGTGATGTTTATATGAATCAATAATTTCTTTGTATTGATGACTGTTTTGATTTTGAATTCCAAATACAGTTCATTCGTTCATGCCCATCTAATACTTCTTGATTAAATTGCGTTGTTGCTGGGATTACTAGTTCATACTATAATTCAAATACTCTTAAACACCACAGAGCACACTCATGACTACAACATGATGAAGCCAGAATTCTGAAGAATTTCAAACTTACTTTTCAGTAGTAAACAAACTTTAGTCATTGGTTACAATCACTTCCCGCATTTTTCCAGCTATGGAAGATTTTTGATCTAGGTAGAATCATAATACTGATGAAGTACCGGATAATATGTTGGCTACTGTCTGAGGACACATATGCTTTGCTGTGGCAAAATGAATAATTTACCAATGACTACAGAAATATTAAACCTCTCGCTAAATTTTAAAAAGCGTTATTCAGAGGGCTGTTTTGCATTCCTCGTAATGGGTTTTAAACCTCATGAAATAAATTGTTTTCACTGGTTAACAAAATCACATAAGAATGATGTTGTGGAGTCACTAAACCGGAAACATAATAGTGTGCTAACTAAAACCTAGTTATGTGTACATATCCTCAAATATCCCACCTTGGTGACATAACACCTACATACAGATATTAAGAAAAATTCACGGAAATTCGGACCACACTTGGAGGTAATTTAATAATGCCTTGTCAAAATGATATACTGAAATGTCAGAAAATTTGTACTCAGTCGTTGTCTGTTCTAGTTTTCTGGATCTTGACTCTATTCTGTGTCGAGATCACCTTTAATTTGGTGCTTAACTGACTACGATGAGACTTGTAAATTTGTCGCAAAAAGGGTGTGTCTGGTCTTAAAGAAAAACTACATTCAAATCCGAAGATTTGACATAAAACCAATTTATCGTTTAGCTTATGTGCAACACAGTCTAAACATTTATATCTCCTTTGATCCCATGTATAAAGCCGACAAATTGTCACGCGGCACTAGATATATCACCTGTCAATAACTTATCATTGCGATAAGATATGACGTTATAATAAGTGTTTGTGCAGTCATAATTTGGAGTGAGGCTGTGTTGTAGGCACTATATCTGTAGTCATCTTCGGGTTCGAAATTTAAATAAAAATTTAAGTACTATTATTGAAGTGTGTACGGAGGAGATAGGAAAACACTGTATTCACTCCATTCCATGCAGAAATATCGGAGAAGATTATGGGAATTTTAAGTAAACATAATTTGAGTCATTATGATGCGAATGATACTATAAGATGAGCTGTAGTTAAGGTCAAGGATATGTTACTAAAAGAAGAGCTACGGAACATCGTCCAACAGATAATTTGTCATCAGGGAAATGCATTTTACTTAGAAAAACATCTAAACAGCTGAAAATGAGGTTGAAGGGACACAAAGTGTTCGAAACATGTTCCAAAGTTTCCACTTAACCTCATGAAACTTGTGAATAGACCAGTGTTAAATTTTTTCAAAAAAGAACACAACCCTGACTTTGAAGGGACTATACTACCTCGGAAAAGGTTCGTTGTGTTCAAAGGAAGGTTGGCATAAGAGGCGTTATATGCGAGGGCTAATGGAAACGTCATGAAGGGAAAAGGGATGGAATGCAAATAGGTGTCTCCTAACAAATGTATAACGACAGGTAGTTTGCGCCCAATCTCTAATCACTCTGGTAATGTTGCATTCAGCTTTATTCTGGAGAAAGCTAGTTTGAATATGGCTTTTATATACACATCGCCCCTTGAAAACGTTTTGAAATATGAACTGTTATATAAACTGATATTAAAGTAATTAACATGTCTTTTGTAAAGACAGATACTGCTTTTATCCACCATTTATTAACCATCATAACATAACGGAGAACACAAAAACAGTTTTTTCCACATTATTCACATCTCATCGACATTTCCGTATGATTGTATATGGTTTTGGTATAGATTTGACCGATCAACATTACAAACTGTTTGATGATTTTATATGTGATCATTACTCTTAAGAGATCCAAGGAAGATTGCTGGACAAAACCATGAAATAATCTAAATTTCAGCTACCAAGATTATTTCAAAAATGATTTTTCTTGATGCGTACAAATTGTTCAGAAATCTCTGGGATCATGACAAGTAACTTTTTACCACACATCTTCGTGATTTATACTAATTTTCTGACAAATAGACGAACCTAATCTCTACAGTTATTCTGTCACTCATAAATTCGCCCTTGATATTTACTCAAACGTGACAATATATTTCAATCGGAGCAGGTGCACGCCGTTTTTACAGGCATGATCTAAAAGTTACAATATTGGTTTTCATATAAAATGCTTTCCAATAAGGGTTAGTAAATAGACGAAATCAATAAACATAAAAGTTAGTACGTTTGTGTCCTGAAGGGTTAATGAAGATTTCATAATCTGTCTCGAAAGTGGCATCACGCCTACGGTGCGACTGTGGGAAACGCACACCGGATCCAAACTCAGAATTATTGTGTTAGAATTCCGATCCTGCTAGGTATCTATGAAATACAACTTCCTAAGAAATTTACAGTAGTTATAAAGTATATATAAAGGGCACGTGGTGTGAGCTGTAACATTGGAAAAACACGCTAAGTCTGATTTTGAAGTAGGAAGCTCCATAGCCATGTACTGAGAGGGTGATGCTGAAAAAGAGGAACACATGAGAAGCAAGGCGTTTAAATATAAGCCCTGAACAACGCTCAGTATTTTCAAGTGGAGCAGGTGAATGTATGATAAATTAGTAGATAAACCGCATACTAGCTGCTGTCACTAGAGTGACGTGCGGTTAAAGCCTTCAAATAAGAGAATACAATAATAAAGAACAATGAATTGTGATATATATCAAGGTTGACTAGTTTCAACTGATGGAGAGGAAGTCGAAGTTGGAATAAAGAAAGCTGTTTATTGGAGTGGAAAGTACGTCAGACGAAAGCAAGGTTTTCAGGAACGCTGATAACCATATTTTGTTCTTTATCCTTTCCTTTTGTTGATCCGATGTCAGCCACTATACCACAATGTAGGGGTCTGAGGTAGAATGTTATGGGCTATCTTAGTGGAATGGTGAGTTCCACATAAAATTGGAAACATTAGTCTAAGTAAAGACCGTATGAAAACACCCTCAGTATCACTGATCGACTATCTCGTCCTCAATCATAAAGGGCCCGAAACAAACAAAATGTCCTGTCTCACAACCTGGCGGCTCTCGGAATAGGGGGAACGCATTGGACGTGAGCTTAACGGAAATGGTTAGCCTCGAGAGAGACGCTGTTGTACTGTGGTTATGGAGAAGATACTTAACATACATAAGAAGTTACGCCGACCCTGTCCAAAGAACAGCGAAGAGCAGGTATAAGATGGAAATCTCATGGACCAAAAATCAACAAAAGATTTTTGAAAAGGAAGAAGGTACTATGATGAATAATATCCAGTGCTATTTAACTACCAATGAAGAGACGAAGACAATGACGATCACCGTTATGAGCGGCTGCAGTAGACAGTAGAGAAGTGAGGATAAAAGAACCAAACCATCCTGGTGAAAAGCATAAATGATGGAGACGAAAATGATGACACCATGTCTGAAAATATCACAGGATGATACGGACTGTGAGAGAAGGACGAGAATGGTGCTAGATTAGACAACTTATGTACCTCCAATAAAATGGTTATGGGTGGCACTATATATTACCAGTACTTTAACGTCTTCGTCATCAACACTTGGGAGGGTCAAACCACGCAAGTGAGAGCACGATGTCATCTGACATAACGAAAAATTTATTCACTACAGAGGCTAAGCTTACCCTTTACAAAATATGCGTACGACCTTCTCTAGAATACTGCTCTTTTATCTTCTCTAATATGAATACCACAGACAAAATAAAAGTTGAAGATGTTCAAAGACGCTTTACGCGCCAACTGCTAGGAAGTGACTCCACTCTCGATTACATAAGTAGATGTAAGCACCTCTCTTTAGAACCTTTATGGCACCGTAGGTTAAGGAACAATCTGATATTTCTCTACAAAGTAATAAATGGATTGTCATTCTTACCTCCTACCCAACTATGATCAATGACCCAGCCTATAGACTAAGGAACAATGCATATTCATTACTTACCGTAAAACACCAAAAACAAATGCGTTATAAGTTTTTACAGTTCAGTATAGTTTATTGTGGAACAGGTTGCCAACACCTATCCGTAACTGTGACACCTTTACCAAATTTAAAAGGCTAATAACCCTGTTACTAAACTCTAAAAAGCTTCAACTATTCCTTGAACTCCCGCCCACCAATGAGGCACTTTATTATGGACCGCCTAATATCTAGACGGAACAAGAATATGACGAACCTCATTGTCGTTAGTATGAATATAACCAAACTAAAGAAAACACGTTTTATCCTCCTCACTATTTATTGATTATTAACCATGGCCTTCGGCTCATACCCTCACTTATAGACTCCGAATCTCTCTAATGATTAAAACCACATTAATCTTCCTAAGTATCATGTCATTTCATTTTTATACTACAAGTAGACAGACAACTCACTAACCTTATGGACGCTGATCAACTAAGGCCGATCAAAAGGAGCTCGAATGTTCTAAATTCTTGTGAGTTACTCATTGTTTTATATTTCTGACCCTGAAAATTTTACGATCTACTCTTTCATATCCTCTGATTTGCTATTAGTCCTTACCATTTCTTAACCACTTATATTCTGACCTGTCTCTTTTAACTTTTACCATTAGTTATCCTCACAGCAGTATGGTATAATAAATAGATGTCTAACCCATAATACAAATGCTTTTACCATCTGATTTGCTTGTAACATGGAACTTGTAGAGACAGTGTATTCCAACTATAGGCCTTGATTAAAGCAATATTCATACTGACCACAAACGTAAGAGAGCCTAACATCATAAAAGGAGGGAGGGTGGCGTTACTGACCAGCAAACATGATGGTGGGGAGACAACTTCAATCCACCCGTGTCTGTAGGGCAGAACATATTAAATTACGGCTCCTTATGTCAAGTGGGATGTCACGAACTAACGGCATTGATGCGAACTTATTCATGCAAAATACCTCTTAAACCATGTTAAAAAAGCTGAATTGGTTCCATGTCCTACTGAGTAAACCTATTACAAGCAAACTGGACAATTGGCTTAAAAAGAAGCCCACTCCATACCCTATAAAATCTGGAAACAAAAAAGAGAGTCCAAACAGCTTCTAAAGTAAAGGGAGACAGCCATTTGTATCGGAATACTGTTTTCAGCACTTTATTTTATAAATACACATAATCCCACACTTCATTCTGGACTACATTCATTTCTACAGTTCCTTATCCACTCATACCTTGTTCACACTTATTTTTCTTTAACACATTAGTATGCTCTTACCTAATAAGGACTTCAGTAACAGACAAATAGACTAAATGGTTATACCTTAACTACTCCTCCATGAATATTGTGTGCTCTGCTTTCGTCCTTCCTTTTTCTTACACCTTTTTCAGCCCCCTGGAGATACCCCACCGAAAACAGATATAGCACGGATATTCAGGAGGGATATAAGGTCGAAGCTTCTAAAAGCCCCCAACTTCGCATGAATATATTCTCGACCGTCAACTGTATGTTGCAACGCTACCTTCATAAAGTGCACGAAATCCATTTTCACTCAAATCTTATAAAATATCAATCCAGCCGAATAATTTTCTACAGTGAAAGTTGTAACTTTTTTAACAATTTGATCTTGCCTGTAAACCGGCATGCCTCATGTAACAAACTCATTTGAGAATAAATTATTATTATTATTATCTGACATGTCGTTGGCACCGTCCTATATAACACAGGTAATCTCTCGACCGTCTATACATTTGGAATCTCGAGTGGTGAAGAGGAATTCATGGAGCAAACTACCAGTCGAACCTCTTCACAATCAAATGTGGACTGGCTATCCAGATTTTCCAGTAGGAGCGTCCTGGACTCTCCTTCTAAACCCTCCATTCTAGCCAGCCCTTTCTCCATTTTTACCGATTCAGACACTCTTGCAAATGCTACTTGTCTCTGTACACGCTTAGTATTACCTTCAGTATAGAGTTCGGTACTGGTGTGGGTGTAACTATTACTGTCTCCCTGTTCTTTTCGCTTCCTTTAAGCAAATTATGGTGTCACCAACCACATCTTTCGACGGCACATGATCTTGGTTCTCGAAAGTTTCTCGTTATGTGGTTTGCCTTCCAATAATATCTTCGTCTTTGAACCTTCTACATTGGTTAAAGGGGTGGTTTTCGGTGCGTAATAAACATGACAACTCAAGAGTGTTTGGTTTTACGTGTATAGGGACGTCAGACACACTCGTGCAAGCAAATAATACTCTTGCCTTATGCTCTAGGTCGAGGTTTCTTTTAGTAACAACAAATGACTGCCTTTGGTTGCCATTAGAAAAATTGTTGATCACCAATGTAGAGTATCTATGTCGAATGATTGAGAGTCTACTCGAGTTAGACAGGAATGGTGTGACGAAGCAGCTAACGTCGAGGTCATACCTCACAGTTAGCCTCTAACGTGAATCTTTCGTGCCTATAGGTAACCCTCGTGCTATTGATAGAAGAAACCAGAGAAGTAGTGAATAGGTCTTTATTTCGATCTTCGCGCAGTCACAGTGGAGCGTGGGATTATCTGTTCAGACAAACAAAGGCTCTCAACATTCAATATAAGATAATAGGGAATATAACGCTTACAAAAAGTAAGGAAGTAAATGAATACTTGAACAATACTGTTTTAGCATATGCTTGGTTGTTTGGGGTCAACTCTTAACCAACCAACCTGAGCTGTTACATTAGCTTCCCCCTAGAATCGACTTCCGTAGGAGCGTCGGTTCGATTAACCTATCTATCGAAAACACCTTAGTTCTATTTCTCATCCCAAGGCGAAATTATCAACTCGCTCACTATTTGACTTACAATCAGTTACGACTAACGCTTTCAACGATAGTCCATGGATGTCTCTTCATTTACTAGCTTGTCATCTTATTTTGTAGCATGTGATCTTTTCTACAACTATCGCTGACGGTTTGCTGCGTGCTTTCAAGAGAAAGTGTGAGAATGTGGAATAAGAATATCTGAGGAAGTGCCGCGAGCGGGCTACCCAACACCATGTTGGTGAGGTACGATTTTTCCATGCTCAGACCGGCTATCAGGTGTTTACTCACCTGCCTCTTGAGTCGCCCTCAAGTAAAAAGTAAAGAAGAGTCTACTTCAAAGGTAATGGTGAAAATCAAGCAAACCTGAAGAACTGCTCCACTGCCTGCATAAGATAATAAGATACAAAATGGAAATACATAAATGCAATTGATAATCGTTCGGTTCATGTAAGTGCTTGGCCTCCAGAACGGATTGGTATTCTGGAAGAAAATAGACATAGTGTAGATATCTTGTGCACGAAGAACCATTAAAACAACAGAAAAATACTCTTTTGTAATGCATATATGTAAAAGGGTGAACTTGCTAGAAGTTGGACTCTTTAACAAAATCGATCAAGTGCATGACCTTGAGCCAGTGATGACCGCCTTTTACAACTAGGTGCGTAACCAAGGGTGCATCAGAGTAATCCACAAAACGGAAACGAATATACGATTAAGAAGCAAAAAAATTGTGTGGAGTATGCGGATCAAGTACAGTTGTGTCAAATACCCTTTTCTGGTTTGATTTAGGTATGCATGATATATTGAAACAATATTTCGTCAATTCATCCAAGTAACGAATTGGTTTGCGCCTCAGAAGTGTGTAAGTCCTATTACTCATTAGTATTATGAATGATTAGTCGATAAAAGGAAAAATTGCAGTCATTCCCCCGTGGTTTGATGTGGTCTAATGGCTAGGCACACGGTCCAGCATTCAGGAGGGCAGAGGTTCGAGTGCGTGGGGCCTGAGTTTTTGTTCACCAAAACCCCCTTCAATACGACGTTTGTTGGCCGTAAGTTGCTCAGATATGAGAGAAAGATAACAAGAGGACGGATTGATATGTCAAAGTACCATATTGGAACAGTACAAGTTCTTTGTTTGTATTAATAATAATACTATAGAAAAAAAATGATGAGAACTTTAATAAGTACTTGACCATGGTTTAATCCAAAATGTTTTGTCTAAAAAAAAATAAACATATCTTCGACCGAAAACTTTTAGAATTAGTTCATATGGTATATATGTATAGCCAGTCTACGTGAAAAATGTGTACAGATATATAAGATAATAGGGAATATAACGCTTACAAAAAGTAAGGAAGTAAATGAATGCTTGAACAATACTGTTTTAGCATATGCTTGGTTGTTTGGGGTCAACTCTTAACCAACCAACCTGAGCTGTTACAAATCAACCGTTCCTCCTTTTCGAGGTACTATTTTAGTGAACAAGAACACAAGTGAGGACAATTGCATGTATTTGGACACAGAATTACAGAACATCTCAGTAACATCTGAGAACCAAACAGTAAATAATTAATTTGCAAAATGTCAGCCAACTGTCTAAAACTTGACTGCTCCTTTTGCAAATGTCAATCAACCGTCTCAGACTTCACTGTTCCTTCATTTTCATAGCAATCATTCACTGTTTTCGTTCTCTTTTCTTCTATCTTCTAAACATTCTGCTGCCAGATATTTCACTTTTGATTGATGATACATACTGCCTACATCTATCGACATCAATATCACACACCACATAATGGTTGCTTTGAAGACGCTATTACGAAAATATATTAATAAGAATAAGTACAGAGATGGTGCGACCGCCACCGCAAAGACCAGTTCACAACGTGTGATTACAAGTAGACAGACAACTCACTAACCTTATGGACGCTGATCAACTAAGGCCGATCAAAAGGAGCTCGAATGTTCTAAATTCTTGTGAGTTACTCATTGTTTTATATTTCTGACCCTGAAAATTTTACGATCTACTCTTTCATATCCTCTGATTTGCTATTAGTCCTTACCATTTCTTAACCACTTATATTCTGACCTGTCTCTTTTAACTTTTACCATTAGTTATCCTCACAGCAGTATGGTATAATAAATAGATGTCTAACCCATAATACAAATGCTTTTACCATCTGATTTGCTTGTAACATGGAACTTGTAGAGACAGTGTATTCCAACTATAGGCCTTGATTAAAGCAATATTCATACTGACCACAAACGTAAGAGAGCCTAACATCATAAAAGGAGGGAGGGTGGCGTTACTGACCAGCAAACATGATGGTGGGGAGACAGCTTCAATCCACCCGTGTCTGTAGGGCAGAACATATTAAATTACGGCTCCTTATGTCAAGTGGGATGTCACGAACTAACGGCATTGATGCGAACTTATTCATGCAAAATACCTTTTTAAATCCCGCTTAAAACCCTGAATTGATTCCACGAGATTGAAGTTTGAGGGGTTGAATGTTCTTCAGTAGCTCTGTATTTTGATAGTTAGCGTTAGTGGGGAATGTATC
The DNA here is from genome assembly GCF_000237925.1 of Schistosoma mansoni. Taxonomy (NCBI): domain Eukaryota; kingdom Metazoa; phylum Platyhelminthes; class Trematoda; order Strigeidida; family Schistosomatidae; genus Schistosoma; species Schistosoma mansoni. Next base: position 5,405,656 of record NC_031495.1, read on the forward strand.
AAATGAACTAGTGAAGTTGCTTGGAGAGCTTGCCCAGGATGAAAGGGTGAGGGTACTCTCTGATGGGAACTGCGCGGGGGAAGCGAATTTACGTTCATCATGTGGTTTGAAATGACTTCGGTTATACGCTTCAATAGGGGTGCCACTAGGGGCCGTATTACAAGAAAATCTGCCACTGGTTGACTCCGAAGTGTACTGCTATATACAAAATAGTTTCGATGGATAAGCTAATAGCCTCTGTTATAGCTATTCACGTTAGTGTGAGCATGAAAGGGGTCTGCTGCACGTAACTGGAAGCAGTTACGACTGTTGTTAAACATGGAGGCCGTTTTCATGTGGTGGGTTGGTTCTGAAGGATGTAGTAAGTTCTCTTCTTTGAGAGTAATTACAGTTGTGATCCTGGGGAATGTAGATAGGGTGTGGGGTGAGGTATCCGTAATTACCATGTCTAATATTGGTTTCAGGCTTTAGAGGGTGAGTGGAATGGTCAGTACTCTGGTAGTTTTCGTTAGTGTGTGTCTAAAAAGGTTTGTTACGCCCAAGCCTTTCTGCAACTCAGAGGTGTTGATGGCAAGTTACATGACATCAGCGGGTAGAACTTATTCACTGTTGTTGGGGTATCTAAAGAACAGTTGGTCTCAATCATACGTGTTTCCCTGTTCGGTATCGTAGAATTTGTCTCCCCAAACCTTTTCGTCAGAGCTGAAGAGTTTCGTTGACTCTGTGAGATGAATTTAGGTTCATTCGAGTCATCTGGTTGAGTATCTTTAGGGGGACTAGTTTTCAAGTGAATATGTTTAGCTGGATGTATGTCGTCACATGGCTCACACGTTAGTACTTTACTGAGCGAACTGCCGGGATCAGGGATGTCGTTATGTATCTTGGTGACAGCTGTAGTCCTTATCTTATCCAAAGGTTTCCGATTTTCAGACTCATCTAGATCTAACGAGTGACCTACCGTTTGCGGAATGAAATCACGCTTATTGTTCATGCGCTTTATATTATTCACTGTGTTATAAACTGTCATCATTTGGTTATTTATTATAGCACTACCATGCGTTTCCATCACTTCAAGTCTTCTTACACGCTGTTGAAGGGCGTTATGTCAGGAGTGACTTTAATGCTCTTGTATGGAATTAATGAGCTAATATTTTTGCTCTAATCGGTAAATTGTTTAGCATCGTTACAACAGCTAAACTTAAACAGGAGAGGGCAAGTCAATCTATCCGGTTCTTTTCTAAGGCGGATGACTTGGCAGTTGACGTTGAGCACACCGCATGCTTTAAGGGAAAATATCCCTTAACGTATTCGAGTGTGTGCGATCAGGGAGATTGTGTACAACTGCAATGTGGGAAGATACCACTCTTTTCGTCACTGCTTCAGCAACAAACTCCAAAACACACTCAGCTTTGGTGAGTTGTTCAAGATTTTTATTGGTAGTAATGCCCCATATGTATGTGAAGTGTGCTTATTGATTAAGTCAACCGTTAATTTCGGCCAGAGAGTTTTGTAACTGACGGATATCAGTTCTATATCGAGCAGTATTTTCGTAAATGTGAGATAAAGTTTTGCACTCCTTGGTCTATGGTATTTTGGATTTAGGCCTTAGTAAAGCATGCTGTCTGGTAGAACGTTTTGACTTTTTGATGCACGCGGATATTTCTCCTTTTATGTCAACTAGTCTGCAATATTAACTATTCTCCAAACGGATTCTCTGTAAAAATGCACATATGTACAACATAAAATTACAGTTATTTATCTATAATTATGTGATAATTAGGAGCATTTGAATTATAGTACAAACTGAAAATCTCAGAAATAACCGAGAATTACTAGATGAGCACGAACGAATGCGTTGTATTTAAAATTCGGAATCTATCTGTAGTGGGGTACAAAGGAATTGTAAAGGCAGTGAAATGTCATTGAATCCTAACCAAATCCTCCGGCAGTTAGGTCACCGAATATGGAACGGATCATCGATCTCTGTCCAAGTCAAGGACAACAAATACTGATCAGTTAATCGTTAGCCATGAACTGGCTGATGCGGCAGTGGTTCCTTTTTCGCTTGTATCTACTTTAACTAACATTTCTGTATTAACGTCCTTTGTGTTGTACAGTCTTCAGGGCATCCATAGTCCCTTGATACGTCGATGGGGAAATCCACGTAAGCTGCTAACCGCGAGGTGTGACTTTGAAGTCAGTTGACTCGTCACACCATTGCCGTCTAAATCTAGTGGGCCCCTAATCACTCGACAGAAATAATCATCGTTGATGATCTAGAGAATCATTAGTTCATACAAACACCACATCCATCACAGCTTAAATTGGAGTCTAAATACCTGTAATCGGTTGTACATCTTCTCCTTAAGTTCATCCTGTGCGTGTCCGACAGTGTATTGTATGTAGACTATGTATTATCTAGAATGCACTCGTTAGTAGAAAACTGGTCTACTTTCCCTCTCCAAAACTGCACCAATACCCACAGGTGATGCATCATCAACAAGTTGAGAATGCACACTGGGTGAGTAAGTTGAAAGGACAGCATCACTTTGAAGAAACTTTAGCAGACTTCATGAGCATGACTCTTGTTCCTCACTCCATACGAATGAATTGGATGTCAAAATATTGAATAAACAGTTGGCACGACAAGAAAAATTGGGAATAAAGCGAGAATAGTATTAAAGAGCGCCCACTAGTGAACGTAGCTCTGTAGGATTTTTCGGAGACGGTGCGTTTGTCAGTGGAGCTAGTCGTTTCATACCTGGTCTCAAACCATTACCATCAACTAGATATCTGAGACTTTCGAAACTAGATACACAAAACGAACACCTTTTTGGATTCACTGTAATATTCTTCTCGATTAAACGACTCAATAAAGCAATAAGTCTCTGGTTATGAACTATTTTATGAGTACCATGAACGATGCGATCATCTTCATGAACTTAAACACCTTCTAGATCACTGACTACCTCATCCATCACTTCCTGAAATATGGCTGGAGCACAAGTTGAACCAAATGGAAGGAAGTTGTATTTGAGCAGATCAAAATGAGTGTTAATTGGTGTCAAAATAGGTGAAGATTGATCTAAAGGGATTTGGAGATAAGCATCTTTTAAGTGAACTTCCGAAAACACTTTAAAACCATGAAGTCGATTTAGGATATCTGCATCCTCCATCGTCGTGCATGTTTGCTTCAACAAACGGGCGTCCAGTGTTAATCTATTGTCACCGCATAATCTAGGGGTCTTGCCATTCGACTTCAATAGAGTAGCAATAGGTGTGCCCCATGCTGAAAACTGAGCCGGTTCAATTATACCCTTCACACACAAATCGTTCAATGTCTTATGTACTGTCTGTCGAAGATTATGAGGAATTATTCATTTGTTAAGAAAGACTGGATCACCCTGTAGCTGAATTTTATGGGCTGAGTTTTCATACTTCAACTGCACTCAGCACATGCAGCTATCAAATCTTTAAGTAAAGCACCAGAATTTTCACTGTAACCTAGTAGAAACAATTTGAATTTAAGCCTTTTCAATTTTTCTAAACCCAGTATTGACTGTCTGTGATGTTTGAATGAACCAATAATTTCTTTGTATTGATGACTGTTTTGATTTTGAATTCCAAATACAGTACGTTCGTTCATGCTCATCTAATAATTCTTGATTACATTGCGTTATTGCTGGGATTACTAGTTCATACTGAAATTTACATACTTTTGAACGTCACACAGTCCTGTTTCGCTAACTAAAAATCCACAAGGTATGTATAAAGAATCATCATCTCTTATTAGCAATTCATAACATCCTAAGTCTAAGTTCTTGAATGAAATAATGAACCCTGTACTGCCTGTGTCCACAATAAAGTCATGAAATGAACCAGGGGATGTATATAATCGCTTTTGAATACGAGCATTCTTTTTCGAAACTTTGGATAGAGATAAATGGTCACTAGGAACACTGAATTACCACGATCTAAGTTACAAGGTATAATATTTGAAACAAGGCGAACAGTAGTTTTGTATACTGACTGAATGTCCCTTATCTTAGCACATTTAAAACAATGAGCATGACGAAATGCACATGAATTACGAGGATGAGATTTGCCACAGAATAAACATTTACCAAACCTACTCTCACCTTTGTTGTTTACTCTGCAATTCCTTGTCGAATCAAATTTCATATTTTTGAGAGAATAGGAATCATTATTAGCCGGATGGAAGTTTGATCGACCCTGAGATTGTACTCCATCATGACGACTGAGCAAAGTATTCGAAATTTTCATCGACTGGATATCAAGTTCATTTACTGCTTCATAGTTAATACATGCAATTCTAGCATTTTGATAGGAACAGTTTGGCATTCTTAACAGCTCTTTTTCCAGACCCGGTGTGTTAATTCCTGCAATTAATCGATCTCTCAGTTGTACATGGAGTTGGCCACCAAAATTGCTTTTGGCAGCTTGTCTTTGCAATCCAAGGATGAATCCCCTAACTTTTTGGTTGTTGTGACGAATCATCTTATCAAATTTCTCTCTCTCACGACATTTAAAACAGGTGCACTTTACATGACTTAATAGTAGTTCCTTGAGAGTTGTATAGTGGAGTGAGATAGGCATTTTTGTAAATGCCAAATTTTTAATAAACTGTAGGCTTCTTTACTGATGAATGTGAGGAAGTGTGCCACAATGTTATCGCCTTTCACATCTTTCTTGGTCATGCTCCATATGTCAAACCTTTCCAAATAACCCTTAAAAGCTTCAGACGTTGAATGAGTGTCCAACTGTTCGATCGCAGGCTGTGTCGCGACGCCAGTACGATAGAAGTATTTGAATTATAGTACGAACTAGAGATCTCAGAAATAACCGAGAAATACTAAATAAGCACGAACAAATGTATTGTATTTGAAATTCGGAATCCAGCTTTCATGAAATACAAAGGAATCATTATTTCATAAAAACACCACAAATTAATAATAAATACACGTTACAACATCGAACAGAATAATGGGAATGCATTCAAATCAGTTTGTGAGTGACACTAAAAAGAGTGTTGATCTCTCTCACAGTTTACAGTCCATGCACGTTTTATATCTTGGATATTGCGTTTTCCGACGACCGTATAGTTTATAGAGAGTCGTTCTTCGTAAAACATATAAGTACATACTGTTTCTCATTGATCGGTAGAGCTTCTTAACTATGTGTCGCTTGCATGAAATTTGTATTGTTTCTTTCACGAACATCAGCATTTGATTAGGACACCCTTGACCATTTTTCTTCCCCACTAATAACTGATCTCGTAAATGTCAATGAAACGTGGCATCTGACATATCCACCATTGAGGAATAATTGTGGAAGTTAGAATACAATTTTTAAGTTCGTAAGTTTACCTATTCAGGTTTTTATTTAACATCTGACAGAAAAACAGATGAATACTTTTTTTAGATTGTAGCTTCTTTATGTAAGTTACGCTTGACGACTGGATAAACAATGTTATACAAAATTTTAATTAAACACGACGTAAAACGTGATGTAATTCCGTTACTGAAGCAGTTGTTCCCGGTCAATCCTCTGAGACATCTTCAAGTAGATATGGATTATCGATTCAGTGCTTGAAAAACGACAGAAGAATAGTATGTACTGCTGAAGCCGCACGACGAGTGATGGAGACAGTTTGGTAAGGCCCATAAAATTTTATTCAGGATCACGGAAAAAAATTTTCACCATCGCCTTCCCATGTCAAACCACTGCCAAATACAGTAGGAAGGAAGAAATCAAACTGACTAGGCCCGAAATGGAGAAAAGAAATTACTGCAGATTATTATCTCCATTCACCTGATACTTCCCAAATCAACAAAACGATATAATGTGACAAAAAAGTCACCTTTATCTCTTATATTTCATTCAAATAGATATACAACTTTTTATCCTCAAAGGTAAATCTATGGTGACACCTTGTATCGCATGCTGAGGACATCTTGACGATTGTACCTAGTTGATAAGTTACTTGGGAAACAATATTATAAATTGATCAACTGAAATCAGTTAATTGGTATTTGCAGACCAGAGAGCTGATGTTAGATTAATTATTAACGTTCATAGTCCTGAGAAAAAGTAACGACTGAAGGAGTTATTACAATTTATATTACTTTTCATAAAGTACTGACCAGTAGATCTCCTTTTAAAACTATTCATTTCATTGGACAGTATAGGATAAAGAAGTTTTTAAAATGGTACGAAAATTTCTTGACATTAAAACGTATGGAAATCTGCGTGGTGTAGATGTTATTCTTCTTGCAAAGACATTGGATATTGGACCAAGTTCTATGAACCTTACATCCACCTCAAGGTCGTTTGTGTGGAAGTGATACCCAGGTGGTTTGTTAATGGAATTACCAGAAAAAACCGGTCATGTATTCGACTTCAAAATAAAGCTCTAAAAACGCCTTTACATATTGCTTGCGATACGCTTATTTAAACAAGCAGTGCAAAATATCTGTACATCTAATATAGGTTGTTGCTCTCTCAATCCTTTCAAAAACGGGCATATTTTGTTTGGTGCTGTGGTATGTCAACAGCACGTTTTGTAACTGTATCTGTTGATCGCGAATTCACACTTTTTGTGCCTTTTGCCATGACGGCGACGCTTGGTTCTGATAACCAAGTTTTATTGGAAGTAACCCAATCTCATAATTTTGGGGAAATTTTGGGGAACTTTGGGTAGATTTTGGAGTTTTCTTCGAAGTTGTAAGAAGTGTGGTAATTATCCCTAGAGTTTAAGGAAACATTAAGGAAGACTCAAAATTTCCTCAGACATTTTGGCGATTTTCCCCAGACCTGGGGATAATTGGGAGTTTTTGTGCCATCTCAAAGTTTTCTATTGCGGCTTCCCAAAAGTCCACATAAAACGAATAAAATTTCCCTCATAATAGGGAGTCTGGGAAGGTACATGGGCGAATTTGAATCACTTCTTAGTCGAGTTAACATTTTCTAGTTAGGAAACAATTTATGCTAAAGAAAGTCGTCACATTTTAGTGGAGATACGACTTAAACGCGATTATCCAGCCTATGTATTTAGATTACTAGGATATTCGCCACGAACTGAAGTAGGCTATAATGTGAGTGATAGTTTCGCACCGAGACTCGACAAACGTCCCCACACCCTACTTCTGGCCTAGTTCTCCTATGGCGGTGTGTGAATGAGATAATTATTTTTCAAGTTTCTCTGAGGCAAATCATCAAGTTTACTGTCCACTAACAGTTCTAATACTCTGTAATTTCGATAACACAACGATTGTTTAATTACTGCCCACCTCTATTGGCTTCCCCGATCGCAGGTACTCCCAACAGTGTACGCATTTCAGGTTTTACGTTGTACTGAATCCAGTCATTTGTTCGTACCATTATGCGTTGTTGAAGTTTACTAAATTTGTTTCGACTCAAAGTGTTTTGGGCCAGCGGGTTCGGTCAGATATCGTAATTTGTATTTTTTCACTCCCGTTGAAGTTACTCTTTCACTTTGAGTCGCTTCGGCACACTGCATTTCAATCAGTTACGTTTGTATTTGATTTCTTCTTGCTAGTTAATATGTAGATTCACAGTGTTTTCTTGACTAATTAGATGCAGAATGTTTCCTGGGAAAAACTATAAATCTAAACTACCCAAGTAAAAATATTTAAGCTATTACGGTTCGTCCGGTTGCCAAAAAATTATTTTCTTTTTCAGTTCTTAAATATATTTCTATTTAAAGTGTCGGGTTTTCTGCGAAATAATCACTTCCTACGCCTTGATTTTAATTGGTATTCATGGTGGTTTAAGAACATCTAAAATGACAGATTGGTTTCATAGGAATCACTTAAAGGCTACTGCTAAGTATAATTTCGACGTTGGTGCAGTTGCTAAAGATTTAAGCTGCAAGACTCTGTGCAGGTATGCCTATTGTTTAATAATGTAATAATGAATGGTCATAGTTTTCCATCACTATTTTGACTGGTTAATTTCTATTTCATTTGGGAGCCTTCCCATATATTTACCATCACTAGTTTAGATCATATCAACAGATTATTGATATGTGAAAATCACCATATATCAATAGACGATATGCTTGGAATACAAATGTTCGGTCATATGTTTAATCCATTGACCACTTACCTGGATATACTGTTTATGGTTGGTATAAAATCAAGTTGGTAAAAAGCTTGGGATGGATAGATCCAGACAGAATTAGCTTGTTGAGCAGTCGACTATCGGTTTATCCCTTATGGAGTAGCACATAAATACTAGTTGAGATTCGTAAAATAGTCGTAATTTATAGTCTAAGACATTGAGTGATAAAGTATGAAATCCGTCCATTTACGTAGTTGGATAGATTTTCTCTCTTCCTTTAAATGTCAATTTTTCTCATTCTGCACTTTCCATTGTGTGATCTTATTCTCTTCTAAGCCACTCATGTCCATCTTTCTAGAAGAGTTGACTTTCCCTTTCGCCTTTCTTTTCAAATGAGATACGTATTTGTGTAGTTTCTAAGCTGATTAACTAATATATTGACGGATGCGAGATCACGCTGGGGTTTGCTGAGAACAACTGTTATCTCTTGTTTTCAAAACTGTTTCTGATAGCTTATATCAGATTGCTTGGACGATGTTCTCTTCAAGATAACAGAAGGATTAATAAATAGTTCTTCGTAATATGTCAAGGGCTTTAAATTTGTTATGCTGCTTACACTCAACATCTAGCTTAACTCGTAGTTTTACTCATACATTTTTGATATAGAAGGTACCAGTCTTTCTAAACACAAACTATATCTGTTTTTTAGGTATCTGTTCATCAAGAGTTCTTAATAGTTTAGTATAAATATTACTTATTAAATTTAGAGATAAAGCTTAGTCCTGTCTCATGAGCAATACGTTTTGCAGTTTTTCTACGACATGAAATCAATTTAATTAAAAAACAGAATTATATGTTGCACATGTCCTCTTATCCTCAGTAATATTCTAAGTATGTAAAGCGCCGAATAGTAACTTTCGAATAAAAGATACTATGTGCATGATTAAGAATTCTTTCAAATCAAAACTTCTTTTCCATAAAATTAACATCAGAGTTTATCTTACAAAATTCTGAACAATTCATTCCATCTATATTCTTTTCTTGATATATTCCTATCACATTTGAAAGTCTGAATTTTCCACGACTACATTCTTTTTTTTAATCATTTGATTTCAGTGACGCTGCAAAACGTCGTGTTGAACTTCTCAAGCTGATATCAGATCCATCAGTACCATGTGAAGCAGTCATAACCTCCTTAAATCGATATTTACAGTTATTAATGGGATTCATCTTGGCTACTGATAATAAAACGCCGTACAGTAAATTAAGAGGTCTCGTTTGTGTGAAATGGTGTGACAGTATAAAGCCAAAGGGTGAACCAATGTATGTGAATGTTCTTTTTTCCTATTTTATAACTTAATTAATTTAGTGTTCGCTCAGATTCTATCTTTGAATTATACTCAATACTTTTCAATGTTGCTTTATGGTATACTAAACATGCAGCAAAAGTTGCTTCTAACGAGAAGTAAGTATTGATTTCCATGTATCTGAATTAAAAATCAGTGTTTCAGAAGATGAAGCTAAGGATGTTCATTTATCACTTAAAACAGCTGCTGGATTGTTTAATTTATTACGGACAAAATATATGCATGAGTTTACAGAATTTGTTCCGAACAGTGATATGGATCCAAATATTTTAGATGCCTATATAAATCAGTCTTTAGCAGAAGCTCAAGAAAGTTAGTAGTGTTATGCTTTTTACTCTCATGCTTTAGTTTTTAGTTATTCTTTTACCAATATATCGGCTACATATATGGTTAATTTTCACAAGCCGACTCTACAGCAACACTGATTATTCTTATATGATCTACAGTTATGGGGAATGACTGTTGCGAATTGATAACAGTAAACTCGTATTGGCCAAGGATTTATTTATCAGCGTAGTTAATGTCTGCTTCAATATATATCGGTTATATATGCATATCTAACCATTACCTATTTTGAACCTCAATGATGTTCAAAGTATAAGTAGGCTGGACAAAACTTAATAATCACGGCTACTCTTGACGCTCATCTAATAAATCGTCCTAAAGATTTCTAAGAGAACAGTAAACAATAACTTGGCTCTTTATTTCGAAGGAAGGAATTTTTTATTAAGGTTGGGATCTCAAGATAGTCACATAATTACTCTTTACGCGGGACTAGCTGAACGGCGAAGAATACACTGTCTCACTGACCCGTATTTATTTGAGATAACTACAAGTTGGCTAATATCAGTTAAGAAGTCATTCTCTTCTATTTAAATCAGTTACTGTTTATATACCGTAAACCAAAAGGCACTTGCAGTTCATGTGCTTACGAATGGTTAAGTTAGTTAAGCCAAAGTTATATAGACCGTTATCTCAGTTAATTGAGTAATTTGCTCGAAACAACTCTCTCACTTGTATTTTGCAATCTAACTTTGATCCATTCAGTGATACTTCATACCCGCAGATGAAATGAATCGTCAGGCAGAATTGTTCTTGAATTTAAAACACTAGCTGCTCTACAGGTTTTCGGTGCCATTGTTAAAATTCGAAGGATGAGGAGCTGGTACTGCAGTGTTTCTTTAGGTAGTCATGAGTGAATGTTCTTACGTGGTTATCCCTTAGATCCTCTAGTCACGCTCCAACCAAAACAAGTCCTGTTACGTAAAAAGAAGTATGTTTCTATGGTGTAAGCAGTCGAAAATATCAACCCCTCACACACTTAAAAAAAATAAGAGGTGTAACAAGTCAAACCGATACACTTTTGTTTCACGTTTTTTATTCTCTCTTTATTTACTTATTTATTTGAATACAAAAATACTGGTACTAAAGGACACCAAATACATATTCGCTACATAAGTCACTGGATTTGTGTGTGGGCTGTGACACTGCACAGGTGCCCAAACAGAAGCAGGTAGTTTTCTTAGGAGGCCACACTCGGAGCCTTTGAACTAAAGGTCCGATCCACAAGGCAGTGGAGCATCGTGAGGAGATTCAGTCCCGTGGTAGCCGGCGACCAACAATAAGTTCATATGCCATTTAGTCCTTCAGGATACTGGATCCCATGTGCACCATTAGTTCGAAACCAGGGTTTTCCAACTCTCCTAGGCGGATCCTCTGTGTTCACCGACGCGGTTATAGTACCGGACACTCACTTTTCGTCCTCAATTTCGTAAACAACAGTAACTCCGTGAGAAGGTAGTGAGCAGGACTTCCTTGATAGTGGCTGTATACACGTGACTATGTGAGAGAATTTAGAGAGAGCTGACTCTCCTCACCCTCTACTGTACCAGGGCATTTCGTGGTGGATTGTGTATATAGTGAAAATGTTTGGTAAATACCTACGTTGTAGGTACGTTTTTGTATTTTATTTCCAGTTCCCCAATGTCTAATTTCGGAGTTTTAGTTTATTAAATCTCCAGCTTTACAATATACCGTTTTTTGATGTTCCAGTCACTGTTGCCAGAGCAATTGAATTAAAACATAAACCACATTTAATCGCTGGTTTAGCCAATGAAACTGCTAAGTTTTACGAAAAATCTGGTAAGTTCTCAGTTATTTTCGAGTTCAAATTTTAATGAATACCTCATATTTAGTGAATTTTCGCAATGTCTCGTAAAACTAACTCTTTATTTGACTGATAAAAACCTGTTGATGTCTGTTATTTGCGTTAAAAACCCTAAGTTTGAAAAAAGCATCTTGTACTACTGTTTATGGTAAGCTTTTAAAATTCGTTAAATTTTAGTCATCATTAGCAGTGAATAGATATTTTATATGGTAAATCGACTGAAGTTGGATATTGCCATCCATTAGATTATCATCAGTGTAACATCCTCTCTCGAGATATCATGTCTTAGGTTTTGTGACCCTGAATCTCATTTCAGGCGGGTTCCAGAGTTTGATGCCTACATCGATATGTAGTGGTTGCTAGTTTAAGAGTAGGCTGGAAGAACCAAGCCGCAGCCCATAAATTCATTGACTGTTGGATTGAGCCATGTAGGCAACTGTAGATTACCTGGTTGGAGTCCTTACGGTTGTCCTAGGAAGTGATCGGAGATGGTTGACATGACTCAATCGGTCACAATGGTGTAGATCCACTTATTCTATGTATTGAAGTACATATACCTTTTCTTTCTCAAAAGTATTCTTTTTAAATCATACTCCCTTTGCATATTGTCAACTACTGCTACGGATATTGTTATAACGTTTACTACTATGTAATTTATCTCTATAATCTTATCTTACTGTGTGGATGGTGTGTGGCAACTTAGACCAATAAGCATCAGTCAGTCAGCTACGACGTAGGACCAGGCACATATATGCATCGGTCCAAGTTGCTATACCTCATTAACACAACAAGATGAACACCAAATTCATACAAGCATTACTTCAATGGTGGTAATATGTAGAAGAAAGATTGTATATAAGGATATAATACAGGAAAAAAGAATTAGTTCATAGAAAGAAAGGCATAAAGTAATTTTCATCTCACGGTTTAAGGGAAGACAAAGAGTGTATACACCTACGCCATTGTGATCGATTCTGAGCCATGTCACCTAGAGTCTCCAACCATTGGTTACGATAGTCGTGCGGACCCCAACCAAGTAGTCTGCATCTACCAAAACAGCTCAGACTAGAGGTTAGTGACTTCAAGCACTATTCTAGTCAGCATAGCGCGTCGTGGTAAGTTGTTGATGATGATAATTTGCACTTTCACACGTGTAATCAAACCGATTTATTTATATGAGCAGTAAAGCATTGACGTTGGATTCAGTGGATGCATATCTTGTTGAAACGGGATTTTAACTAGTATATTTTTATAAAAACTGATACATTAATTTGTTGTTAACAATTAGGACTTATGTGATCTTTATCCCATGCTCCATTCATTTTAGGTTGATGAAGCCTCACTCGGTTAAGTCTATTGGCTTATCTAGATTCCAATTCGCCTTTCGAGACTCACATTGTGGATGTGATTTCGTAGAGAAATCGCTTGAATCCCCGGGTCTTGGCGCGCGGGCGTCGTACCATGGGCGAATCTAGTTTACATGCATACCGGTGACACAAGTTTTCAGTTATGCATCCCTTGGCATCCATATATGCATATTCTATCGGAAGGGGTAAATAATCACCTCTCCCTTCGAAAGCGTATGCTACAACTGACTGTCTTACGCATTACACGCATACCACTGGTGCAAAGACCTTCGTCCATACACTTCATTACCTACACATACGCGTAAGCACTCTCTCAGGGATGATTGATAGTCATTTTCCCCTAGTATTCGCTACCATATCTTTTTATTATGTTTTCGACCATTAGAATTAGGCCGCTGATTTTATAAGATATAGAGCAGACATTTTATGAGCTTATGTTTTTTTGTGTTAACTCACGCATATGCCTACATACTTAAACTAAACAAACAGAGACTCATACAATTCATACACATAAACATACACATCGGGTAACCCGTCACGATTTTTAAAGCCTCGAAGTATGAACTCTGAGTAATCCAAAGTCAGCATAGGAATGGTGGGTTAGTTCAATTTCCACCAACCGCCCATATTTGCTAGCAAGGTTGCCCTCACTACCCAGCAGCTCCACGTGGAGGTTTTGAGTCAATTTTGCTGCCAATCTTTGTAAATGTTTTCTTTCCCTTTCTTCAGGTTTGGCTTTAACACAATGTAATCCTAAAATTGTTGGCAAATGGAAAAAATATTCAGAATTTAAACAGTTTTGTTACGAATCCTATGTAAGTGTATAGACTTCATACAAATATAATGAATATATTTTGTCTCTATTAAATAAGATGTTTACAAGTTTTAGATAATTATTCCTTAGTATTATTCAACAGTTTAATATGTTTACTCATGTATTTATCTACAATCTTAGCTGTCCATTGTATACCTCCTAAATCATTGGGGATATAAGCATCTTAATGTTGTCTATAATAACATTATTCGTCCACTTGAGTAAACCGATTCTCTATGTATACATGTTTTCTTCCTGAATCCTCGTGTAATGTACTACTTGAATTTCGAGCAGATGATATAGTCCTGCTTGGTAAAGACACTGATAAAATTCAGTCTCTTCGTAGCACCCAGCAATAATACCAGGATGTTTGTAATACCTTTATCCCCCTCTAAATGCTAAGCGTTGCTTCAGGACTGGCCTGCGTCAACATCTGAAATAAGGATAGGAAGTGAAGTAGTCTGACGCGTCGACAACTTCATTCAGCAGTATGGGGTTATGGAGATTACTATGTTTTTGACTGAGTTCATAAACTGGTTGATGTTAGGTCACCATTTAAAACCTGAGAGTACTGGACGGCCGTTTCGTCTTATTGCGGGACACTTCAGCAGTGCGCATCCACGATCTCGCTCGCGGGATTCGAACCCAGGGCCTTCCGTCTCTCGCGCGGACACAATCTCTAGACCACTAAGCCGGCATCCAACGGTGTTAGCGTCCAACGCTTCCAGGTTTTCAGTGGTGGTCTAACATCAATCGGTTCATGAACTCTCATAAACATAATCCTCACAACGCCATACTAATAATCACCATGTGTTCTCTAGTGACTAGCTTCGTGATCGAATTCTCGGAATTCTAGTGAGAAACTGTGACCAGTGGAGCTAATCTGTGTCAGGTCAAGACAGGTATCTACCTTAGTACTATGGAGGATGGTCGCACAATTTCGTGGATTGGTGAGTAGTCCCACAATAGGACGAAACGGCGGTCCAGTGCTTCCAGGTTTTTAATGGTGATCTAACATCAATCAATTCATGATCTCAATCAAAAACTTAACTTATCTTGGAAGTTTGATCAGCCCTAATAAATCGGTTTGTGACGAAATCTCGGCACGGATTCAAAAAGCTCGTTTGGCTTTTGCCAACTTACGTCACTTATGGCGAAGACGAGATATCCGTCTATCAATTAAGGGACGAGTATACTGCACAACAGTTCGCTCTGTTATACTTTACGGCTGTGAAACATGGCCATTAAGAGTAGAAGATACTCGTAGGTTACTAGTATTTGACCACAGATGCCTTAGAAATATTGCTCGCACCTGCTGGGATAACCGGGTAAGTAATAGTGAGGTTAGACGCAGGGTATTAGGAATGATAGTAAATCAGTCGACGAGGTTGTAAATCTCCATCAATTGAGATGGTTGGGCCACGTGTTAAGTATGCCTAAACACCGATTACCACGACGCGCTATGCTGACTAGAATAGTGCTTGAAGTCACTAACCTCTAGTCTGAGCTGTTTTGGTAGATGCAGACTACTTGGTTGGGGTCCGCACGACTATCGTAACCAATGGTTGGAGACTCTAGGTGACATGGCTCAGAATCGATCACAATGGCGTAGGTGTATACACTCTTTGTCTTCCCTTAAACCGTGAGATGAAAATTACTTTATGCCTTTCTTTCTATGAACTAATTCTTTTTTCCTGTATTATATCCTTATATACAATCTTTCTTCTACATATTACCACCATTGAAGTAATGCTTGTATGAATTTGGTGTTCATCTTGTTGTGTTAATGAGGTATAGCAACTTGGACCGATGCATATATGTGCCTGGTCCTACGTTGTAGCTGGCTGACTTGAATTTCGGATCTTGAGTGATTTTCATGTTGAATCTTAGGTATATATCACAAATAACTTTTGTACTTCTTTGTATTATTAGTGTTTTAACAATTTCATCTTGTTTATTCGTGTTCGACGGTCACATATATTGATGGTTAACTCAGATTTTGGTACACAATAATAACACTTGATCAACCACACTAAACGAAAGAAGGAAATATCTAAAATAATGCTTTTGGTGAAGCAGTATACTTACAATTAATTTCAGTATTTAAACAGTAAAAATAAGCCTAACTATGTTCATGTGGGTGGCAAATTTGCCTATGTGAACAATCCCATTACTCGTTATAACTCATACTTATATTTGAATCACCATAATTTTGAAACATTGGCATTTCACTTGACGCGTTGAATTAACTCGATATTTCATTAAGTCAACAACATAGTATGATGAAATCACAATTTAATCATAAGTGTTGAACACTTAATTGTTAAATTCTTTCATTGGAAATTAAGTGTATGTTCTAATTTATTCAATTTCACAGCTTTGTAACTTTGTTATATGATGAAGAGACTTGCAGCTCTATAATGTATGCTATAATTTTTGTTATTGTTAAGCAGTTATTTGTTATTCAGTAGGTCATGTTGTTTAGGTTAATTATCTTGCACATAAAAAAGGTATTTTCTTTACTCTAACAAATATGTAATTAGCCCGCAGTTTTGTTTTCTTCTGTTCATTTAATTTGAATTTAAGTGCTCGATCCCATAAAAGAAATAAGTATCTGTTCATCTTAGTGAAGTCAGTCAGTCAGCTAAAACGTAGGTCCAGGCACATTTATGCATCGGCCCAAGTTGCCATACCTAATTAGCACAACAAGACCGTTGCTGCTACCTTGACTTGGTGGTCTGGCTTGCCAATCGTGATGAACCAATCGAGCTTTACTGGCTGGAACAATCGTTCCTCATGGTCCTACCATGCCAGACAGGTCGGTTGAAGAGCGGTAAGACTAAAAGCAGCAAACCCAAGGTTCGAAGACGAAGTCGTACTGCTGACTGTAGAGAGGTGTGGCAGCAGTACGGTGTTTCCTTCAGACAACCAGCATAACAGCGATGCTGCCTTCCCACAAGGAGTGGTGGGGTTAGAAAAGGTCGACCCTAAAACTGCACACCTCGCCTTATCCCACGGATATTCGTCTCCGGCGATAAGGTCCCAACAAGTACGGAGCTAGCACAAAAACTACCCACAAAAAGGTCGTGTGTGACCGACCTCAAGCAGTTGTCCCTTGGGCACTGCGGTCACGCTCTCAGGTCATTAAGACCACTTCTAACCCAATTTCCTTTTCAGGTACCTTTAGAAGAACCCTTCCACGGTGTGGGCAACCGGGAAGTGATAACTACCCTCATGCCTCTAACAGCACTCAAGACCACCTCTATTCATCTTAGTAAAACTGTCATTCATTTAATACTCACCTTATTTTTTTTACCAATCATTTTTGTCATTATTGTAAGTTATCAGCATGGTTCACCCTATTATATAATTTTCAAATATTTGAGTTGTGTAATTGGCTGTAATTTTCTTATTTCACTTCAGTGAAGATGGATGAAATTTTTTTTAACCTTAGTCCAAAAAGGTTTTTAAGATACAAACCTTGACTCACGATTATTCATTCGAAATGCATCAAAAATGTATGACCATAGCGTTACAAAATCAAAATGAAAAATTAGGAATCTCTTTTAATGTCCAAAGAAGGTTTTTACATTTGAAGGAATAAGTTTTGTAGTATATAATTAAGCTAAGCACTCTTACGGCTCATTGTAAAGTTGTAAAGTTAGGCTGAAACATTCCTAGATATATCTTTTTTGAAATGCGTTAAGAATAATTGAAGTCGCTAATAATCTAAGTTATTTGTATTTGTCTTAATCTTTTTTGTCAATATTTTACACCTTCTGAACTATTGATGTTTTACACCTTTCTGTAAACCAGCTCATAATCCTTACGTTTGATTTCCTTAACCTGCGTAAAATGTAAGTTATTTTAGTGTTTGTCATGAAGTTCTTGTTTTTGGGAGCTAATGAAAAGCTAACAATAACTTGAATTTTTATTACGACAATATTTCGATGGTATTCTTTTTACATATTGAGATGGTGAAGATTTGTAGCTCAGGTGGGTGATTTTGATGTAGGTTTGTTCTCTGAGCTGGATGGTTTGGTCGTGGAGCTTTCATCGTCCTTCTGAACGACATCATCAGCACAAACTTCGGGTAAAAGTGAAGTGTTTGAATTTCTCCACATCAACCAATCATTAAAATTATGCAAAAATATAGGAACAAAAATCAAACTAATAGGAGATACAACCAAAACAAAGAAGTAAACAATGATAGATTTAAGGTCAATAAGAACCAATCAACATCGAGGTGCACAGGACAGGCTATGAATCACATGTGGAGGAATTCAAACACTTCACTTCTACCCGAAGTTTGTGTTGATGATGTCGTTCAGAAGGATGGTGAAAGCTCCACGACCAAACCATCCAGCTCAGAGAACAAACCTACATCAAAATCTTTTTACATATCTTTCAAAAATAATAGTTATTCAGAAGTAACTTACAACCCGGCACCTATTAAAATGTTATCTTCGATTCTTCAAATTTAAGTTATTTGGTTTACAAATTAAGTGTTTCTAGAAAGTTGTTAAAATGTCTAGATAACGGTAGGTAGTAACATTTTAATTCTACATCGATAACCAGTTTGGCAGTCAGTCTTTCCCCAAAACAAATTTCTGAATAATTGTTATCTCGAAAGCATTGTCAACCCCTTTTTTTACATCGTCTGTTTATTAATCATCAGTGTTGTCTTTATCGTCATAAGTAATACGGTCCATCACTATCATTCTTTAATTTTAAAATGTTTATTTGGGATAGAAGTGGATCCAACCTACATATTGTACACCTAAATGTTCATATTTATACATATGCTTTGATGTGTTTTTAATTTAGTTTAAACTTATTTTTTCATCGTTAACGGCATCAAACCTCTAACATACAGTTCATTATACTAGCCATGATTATCATGTGTTACTAATCTTTATTAGAATAGCAGTTTTTGTGCTGTATTTATTTCTATTAACGGAAATATGTTATCTCATTTGTTATTTATTGTACATTTCGTTTTATTGCTCAATCACAGACTTGCTGTCTGTTACATAACTCAACCATAACTTTTTCGGTTCAACATAGCTAATTTGTAGAGGATAGTTTTAATTTAAAGTTATTCTGTATACTGATAGTCATTCGATAGGAATTTGAGCATAATTTCCGTTAGCAAATTATCAGTTCGGCTAACTTATTCACTCCGGTACTTTCACATAGTTCATTATATCTTCGTAATGCTATTGTTACCTATCGGATCAGTTTCTGAAACCTCTCTCCCTTCACATGTTGCATTAGTAAACTAGTTTACAACTCCATACATTATTTGGTCATTTAGAAGAAAACTGATGATATTTATAAACATTAAGGCCTTAGGCCGTATGATGAACTAGGTAAGCTATATAGTGTGTAAAAAAAGTTACTAATAAGAAAATAGCTAAATAAACGTAATCGAAGCAATCATTCTCCTGCTTTCGATATTCCAATTCGGTAAAGATGAATTTAGGAGATCCTTCACTGTTCGGTCTCCACCTGTTATCTTGTACTGTGACGTCAGTGTAAGTACACCTTATGTATGTTATTAAGTTTAATTTTTATTGTAGGTTAGCAGTTTTATAATGAGTAATAGATAAATCAACGTAGGATCTATGGAAAATAGCATTATCTTATGACGAAATTAATCTGTATCAAAGAGATCCTGGTAAGGAGCAACATAATTTTGATGTGATTTCTCTAATATTATCCGCGGAATTTGTAAATTTAGAACATATGTGAATATTTTTGGTTTATATTTGTTCTGAAGTTCCCTTTTAGGGAGGTAAGCAATCCATCCATAGTCTTGATCTCTACTTTGAATATTATTTGTAGAAAAAAAGTCAATAAAATCATGATAATCATTCCATTGTTTGTTAACCATAACTTTTATCAAAAATAATGTATATTTTTGTACATTAAACCACGTGGTTATTTCATACGTCATCTAACTTAATAATTCATCACTACAAATGCAGTGTTATTAGTGTTTCAATTCAATTTTCATCTGTCAGAAATTTATTTTTCTTAAAGGCATATGTTTACTATGGTGAGGACTTATTGGAAAACGGAAAGGCAGGTCAAGCTGTGGCAATTCTTAAAGAGGCATCTACTCGTAAGTTATTGTTGTGATTATCTGATTTTAAGACATTCATCAAGTGAAGATAATTGAATGTTTTGCATTCCTAACCACTGGCCCCCAAATGCTCTGGTACGGCTGACAGTGGGGAGAGTCCGTTCTC
This sequence comes from Schistosoma mansoni, assembly GCF_000237925.1. NCBI lineage: Eukaryota > Metazoa > Platyhelminthes > Trematoda > Strigeidida > Schistosomatidae > Schistosoma > Schistosoma mansoni. The sequence continues at coordinate 5,425,728 of NC_031495.1, forward strand.
CCTCTCCAAATGCTCTCACATGGCCACGCGTATATAGCCTCTGCCAGGGAAGTCCTACTCACTGCCTTCTCGTGGCGGGGGTGTTTAAATAATAATAAGAATAATAATAATAATAATAAAACCACTGGCAACCTCTATAGGTGATGTCAGCTTGTGTAGGTGTAGTTTAAATATAAAGCTAAGGGTGACCAAACAAAAAACATGATATCAATTGAAGAATTCATTCACTGTCGGTTTGAATCATGTTGATGTATGCAAACTACTTGATTGAGGTTTTCACGATAATTGTTATCGGGTGTCGGAGAATTTGGGTGACGGCTCAGAATCGTCTACAGCGTGGTCGATGGATTCACTCTTTGTCTTCGCGTAGATCTTGTGTTCCCGTATATCGTCATTTATTTATTTATTTATTTATTTAAACACATATATATTGGTACAAAAGGGCACCAGGTACATATGCGCCACACAAAATAATGAAAGTAGGAAGAGAAGGGATGAAAAGATAAGGCGGACTGAAATGTACAACCAGAAGACTCTTTCAGTTAGGAAAGTTAGAACCATTCTTTATGTAGAAAGTAAAAGAAGGTTGCAGCAGGATCGCCACTGGCTTCTATTCTGAGCCATATCTGATAACGTCTCTAGCCACTGTGTTGCACCATCTCTCGGACCCCAACCAGGGAGTCGTGAAGGACCAACGGAAGCTAGCCCTTTGCAGCTCTCTTTCATGCCACGACACCATGTCATACACTGACCTCCTCTCCGCTTTTTCCAACCAGTCCCAGGGTCGGCAAATAATGCACGACGTGGAAGTCTCTGGGACGACATTCGTAAAACATGTCCAAGCCACCGAAGTCGGTGTTTCAAGATGGTGACACTAATTGAATTATCGTCTCTGCGCCCGAACACACGATGCCGAACCTGTGCATTACTAACATGGTGTTGCCACTGTATGTCAGCAATCCTTCGGAGACAACGATGATCGAACACAGAGAGACGTCTAACATCGTCAACTCGGAGAGGCCAGGTTTCACAAGCATAGAGCAAAACTGCTCTCACCGACGCGTTGTAGATCCGACCTTTTACAGCCAGACTAACATCACGAAGGCGCCAAAGATGGCCCAGATTGGCATAAGCCGCTCTGGCTTTCCTTATACGTGCATCAATCTCATCACTCACGCCACCACCAGCACTTATATAGCTACCTAGATACACGAACTTCTCAACTACTTCGATCTCCTCACCATCCAGGGTGAGTACAGGATTAGAATCCTGCCAGTCTTGTAGGAGTACTTTGCACTTGGAGGGTGCAAAGCACATGCCGTACCTGCGGACATTGATTGCCAACTGATTAAGTGCTGATTGCATGCCTTGGGCATTATCGCACAGTAAGACAATATCATCCGCATACTCAAGGTCGAGAAGTCGTTCTCCAGGCAACATATCCACACCGCCATTACTTACATCCACCAGAGCTGTTTCCAGGATGTCGTCGATGGCAAAGTTGAAGAGGAATGGTGAGATCGGGCAACCCTGCCTAACCCCACTGCTCGAATGGAACAAGGGAGAAAGGTGGTTGTATGCCCTCACTCTGCCTGAGGTGTTCGTATACAGGGCCTTTAAGATGTTAATGAACTTCTCAGGCACACCCTTCTTCAATAGACAATCCCAGAGAACAGTCCTGTCCAACGAATCGAAGGCAGCCCTGATATCAAGAAACACTACGATTGTTGGCCTGCGATAAGTATGACGGTGTTCTAACATTTGGCGAAGGGTGAAGATGTGATCAATGCATCCTCGACCAGAACGAAAACCAGCCTGCTCCTCGCGAGTCAATCGTTCTCGGGTTTTAAACAACCTACGAAGAATGATAGAAGCCAATAGTTTGGACGCAATCGGAAGTAGACTTATCCCCCGATAGTTGTTACGGGAACAACGTGAACCCTTTTTAAAGATAGGGACGACTACTGACTCATTCCATGATGTTGGAACACTTTCTTGCTCCCAAACCTTTCCAAACAACACAGTCAATTCCTTAGTCAGAAAGTCACCACCATCTTTAAAAAGAGCCGGAGGTAAGTCATCTGGGCCCGGTGATTTGTAACGTTTCAAGAGTTGGAGTTCCTTGCGGACTTCCACCTCGTTTGGTGGATCAGTCGTCACCGGCCATGGGGGGCAGGACAAACTGGTTGATGTTGCCGGAGCAGCAGGCCAGTTGAACTGCCCTTCGAAAAATTCCGCCCATCGTCCAAGACGTCGACAGATGTTAGTGATTGGCATCCCGTCATCCTCGTAGATTGTTTCACTCACACCAGACTTCTTGCTGCCAGTGGCTCGGATGAGTTGGAAGAGCTTCCGGCAGTTACCAGATGCAGCTGCTGCTTCCATCTCATTAGCACGCTCCGACCACCAGGCTTCCCGGTCCTTACGCAAGCTTTGCCCGATTTCATTACGTAACAGCCTTCGTTTGTGGTCAAACTCACGGTCACCCGGAGTAGACCGACGGGCTTCCATCAGTTGTAAGGAGCCAGAAGAAACCCAGTGCTTGTAAGCGGGACGTTTCGCGAAGCCGCAAGCGGCTTTACTCGCCATTTTCATGGCGTCGTGAAGAAGCAACCAATGCTCATCTATACTTTTCGGTGGGGTGGTAACTAGCCTAGAGGCTAGCTCCGCTCGATACTTACTTGCAACAGAAGTTGCAGCCAGTTTACTAATATCAATCCGTTGGTGGTGGTCAATCCTTCGGCCACTGAAAAGTAAGGCGAGATTGGCGCAGACCAGGGCATGATCAGACTCCAGATAGGTACTCCAAAAGGAGCGGCAGTCTTGTACACAACCACGCCAGCGGTAGCTGATCGCGATGTGATCAATCTGAGTCCAGGCTTGGGATGCAGAGGGAGGACGCCAGGTGGCACACCGGCGATGACTGTGCCGGAAGTTAGTGCTGGCCAGAAACAGGTTGTGGTCTGTGCACAGTTGCAACAAACGGTCCCCGTTATCTGTCCTGCGACCGACAAGTCCCCATCGGCCACCTAGATGACTCTCTTCTGTGCCTAGACGCCCGACCTGTGCATTCAAGTCTCCGGCTAGTACTACAATATCTGTCGAACGCGCTTTCTGGAGAAGAACTGTTAACTGATGGTAAAACTCATCCTTGATTGCATCCGGGCTGCAATCTGTCGGGGCATAGGCGGAGATGACGAAAAGACACCGTTTCTCACGCCGATTTCTTCTCACTTTGATGGAACTTTCTAATCTAACAGCACATAACCGACTGTTAATGGGGATCCAATCGATTAGTGCTGCCTCAGCCCTAGCGCTTAGTGCGACACCAACGCCAGCAAGACCAGACGAAGATGCCACAGGGTCCCCGGATAAGCGCACGTGGAACAAGCTTTTCGAGGCGACAGATGGAGAGCGGATTTGTAGTACTTCACTAGAGTCTTGAATACGGGTCTCGGATAGACAACAAACATCAACATTAAGACCTTTCAAAGACATAGCCAGCCCTATCTGTTGTCTGATATGCATTAGTGTGCGAACGTTGAAGGAAGCCAGCTTGAACGGCGTACGTGGTTTCAGAAAGACTGCTTCAGTATTCATTATCGGTGGAAGCATTCACTTTCAACCAGACAGTGACTGGGGATCGTTTAGATAGGACAGATTTTCCACCATGAGCGAGCTGCTGCATAAGTTGAAAAGTAAGGTTACACAAATTGGGGATAAAAGGGGGTGAGTTAGCGATATGGTAAATAATAATAATAATAGGTAATAATAATAATAATGTAATTTGTCTTGCTTCTAGTATGAGCAGGAATAGTATCGTCAATAGAATTCATCATTTTATTTATTTGTGTGTGGGCTGTGATACTGCCCGGGTGCCCAAACCGAAGCAGGTGGTTTTCTTAGGGGGCCACACCCCGAGCCTTTGACCAAAAGGTCTGATCCACAAGGCAGTGGAGCATTGTGAGGAGATGCAGTCCCATGGTTGCCGTTGACCAATGACAGGTTCTTCCGCCATTCGTTCCATCAGGATACTGGAGCCCATGTGCATCATTGGTTTGGAATCAGGGTTTTCCAACTCCCCTAGGTGGACCCTCCGTGTCCACCAATCCGGTTATAGCGCCGGACATTCGCTTTTCGTCCTCTCACTTTCGTAAACAACAGTAATGCTGTGAGAAGGCAGTGAGTAGGACTTCCCTGGCAGAGGCTATATATTCGCTGGCCATGTGAGAGCATTTCGAGAGGGAGAGTAGACTCTCCCCACTCTCGGCCGTACCAGGGCATTTGGGGGCGTATATCGTCATACATATCTTCCTATTCCTTTCAGGACAATATTGTCAATGTTCGCACTTCCTGAATATCCCTGATAATATAGCTATGTTGACTATTTTTATTATCATTATGTCGATTTCATCTCGTCGTCCTGATATGGTATGACATCTTAGACTAATAAGCATTTGTCCCAAGCTCTAAGATGATTGATTAATCAACTGAGAATCTAGTTCAATTACACCAAAGTGTTGGGCGGCTCAGTATTTCAATATAGAATTAATATTATATCCAACACTCTCCTACTTGCTAGTGTGTTTGAGAAAATATCAGCTTTTGGCAAAAATAATCTTTAACTTTTCCGCAACGTCTCTATCGGCTAAAATAAAGTTTCGTCTGTTGTGTATATATATATTTTTTTAAAGCATATGAGAAGGCAGTTCGTGCTGCACGTGAATACACAAAAGTTGAAGGTGTCAGTTTGTCAACTAAACCACCTGATCATTGTTTTTTCCGTCGTCTGCCTGGACTAATTCAACGCGCACATAATAAATGTGAACGTGATAATGGATTAATGTAGGTTATTGTATGTTTTCAAGTTATTAACCTTGATCAGTATTTTTTCACGAATGATATCATTTTTAACCATGTAGTTGCAAACTTTGGTTCATTCAATATGTGTTTGGTTGTAGAATCCAGGACACATGTTTTGCCTCATTTTCCAACTCGTCAGCTGGATGTACCTGGATCCCAGGGTTGATGTCTACCACGTAATTTGAACCCAGTAACTTTCGCTCCATCACGTTATCCACTTAGCTAATGAATACAGATAGCCACATGTATGTGTTTCAGTTCAATTTGTAATGGATTTGGATTATCGCATTGATCAAGGCTGATGAAATTATAGTCGGAATATCAACAACGGTTTAACTCAAAACCATTTCAAATTAAATAGTACCTTTCGCTTTATACACCCTGAGGGTTATCCACCGAGCTACTATAGTAAACGAGAATTTCATCATTTGAATAAAGAATTTCGGATTGTTGAAATCAATAAATGGAATGTTGGTTGACGAATGATATATACAGTGATACGAAATGTTGCTGAGTAATGGCTGATCATAAGACCATATTGCTAGTCTAAGCCTCTTAATTATTTTAGTTCAATTAAGACTTAATTATTAGGATACTCTTGGTCATCATTGTATCAGCTACTGAGGAAATGGTACTGAGTTCGAGTCTTAGTGTGAACATCACAGATTCAGGTACATTCAACAGAAAAGTGCCAAATAGGATGTAACTTGAATCATGTACCCCACTGATAGCTACTCACAAAATATACTAAAATTTATGACACAACGCCGTATGAGGGCAATCAGCTCAGGATGCGCGTATCTCAGCTAAGAGACTGCTCATTTTTAGTCTTCTTTAATTTTACAAAACTGTAGAAACATTTTAAACCCTTTTGCGATTTACATCTTTAAATTTCTGCTTATTTTCTGAAGTGAAATTAAGTATAATATTAGCAATATTGATTAAATGAATATAATCACAATTTCTTAATGATAAGTCAACCAATATCATAATCGTTTTATCACAAGATATACCAATATTGAATGTTCTAGTAATATGAGTTGTAATAGGTTTGTTTCCAAGTGTAAATTACTTAAAAGGTCATGACGATACATAATTTTTGTCAAAAATATAGTAGTTTATCGGTTGATCAATTTTACTGAATTATATTTACTTTCAATGAATGAAATAAATGGTGAATGTGTGATTCATTGCATCCATATTTTAAAAAGGAATCTATTTCTTTTGTTGTTGTGAACTTTATAGTTCTGTCAAATACTATTTGCGTCTCTCAGTATTTAGAATTATTTATACATAATGAATTATAAGTATTTTAAAGAGGTTACACAATTTCTAATCTGAGAATCCTCAACTCGGCAATGCACTTAGTAACCATGTATAGGTTCGCTATGTTTAGTGTAGCCGAATACATTGACAATCATTCTTTGGTTAATCACGGTTTTCTTTGACCCGATGCATCAGTTTGAATTGGTAGATCTAGGTGAAAATTGTTCTTTTTCTGGTATGTGATTGGGTTGAGCTTATGATAAGTTCTAATTATGACCGGTCAGGATTCTTCTGATACACATATCACTTCAGCAATAGTTTCTACTATGCAACCCAGGAAAGAGCAAAGAGTTCAGACAAAACTTGTGATATTCGAAAAAAGTTGAGAAGTCAGTATTGAAATAGAACTACTCTTTATATATATACTAATATACAGTGATCTTGAGACAATAAAATTGACGAACTGCAGGGCGAAATAACCATATGGATGATCTAGCAGCAAATGTGAGTTAGAAAAAAGTTATCGCGGTTATCTCTACCGGCTGTAATTATCATTTATTAACAAAAACTGGAAAATTTGAAGTTTTTCTATCAAAATCAAAACCTTGTCTCTTTTATATGAATTATTTTGGAGTTTTCGCTGTACGTTTGGGGAATTTTTCAAAAAAGGTGTAATGGTTAAAAGCTATCGTTTGTTTACTTTCATTACATTAGTATTCATAGCTCTGCGTTGCCTTTTCCTACTCTTTTCTTACTTTCAAGTTGAATCACATTGTCAACCAATTTAGTTCCTTATATATTTGGATGCCATATATAATTAATCTTTGTATAAATCTGGGCGTCGTTTAAGACTAATGAACTTTGTCTGACACTTACTTCCTCCAATTTTCATATTACCGGTATGGTTTCGTTGGACAGTGTTGGAGCATGAACCGTTTCATAGGTCTTGATATTCCAGTGTCCGTTTCGATTGAGATATACTGATAATATCTGTTACTTAATATTTTTGTGAAGTTAGTTATTAACTAATAACCTGCTAAATCGCATCACAGCAAGACGGAAATATATATAAACTATTGAATTTAATTTGTGCTTACATAATGGATTATGAATGATTCAGAAAGTGATATTTTCTCACATATTTTTCGTAAAAGTAGTATTTATGTTAAATTCTATAGTTATATTTTAGAAAGCTTCGTTTCTAATGTGCTTTCGCTTTCAAAAGGTATACTGATTATTTTGAGAATGGTTTACGTTTTGTGTTATAACATGGAGTTTGACTAGTTTACGTTACCATAGACACTTTTCTGACCCTTAATCAAGGACTAGATATCAATAGCCTTATGTATATTGGCGCAGGTACAAAATCCCAAGAAGACATCTACAATATCAAGTTTGTCCATCATACATACTGTGTATAGAGTTGTTTTTTTACTCACTAGCCAATTACCAACTTTATTATTTGGACACATTTTGTCACATAACAGTGAGTATTAATTTGTTGTGCTTGCGTTACCGTTTTAATTTTTCCTTTACAGTGACAATTCAAATCTTATCTCATTTGTTCCTCGATAATCTTTTAAATAAATTTAGATATCATCAGAAAGTTCCAAGTGTCGCGCCATTTTTGGAAATAAAAGCAGAGTATGGCATTGCAGCGCCCAAAGAACCTGAGCTCAATTTCGAGTTAGATCCCAGATGGAAAGATGCTTACGTTGGGTTTGATACTAGCAAAGTAGTGGAGAATATTTTATCAAACTCTGTAAGTTAACTGTCTGACACCACTATAGGTTTCCCAGTGGTGCTTACTATCGCAATATCACAATACTCATTTGTATTCATTTTCGACAAAAAGGCTAAAAACCGCGGCTTACCCGTCTTTTCTTTTAACTGTGGATCACTTGAGATATCTGGTACTTAAATGCTTGACATTAACATCATAATCGCTTCCCAGCTCCTAAGGGATCTCCCACACTTAGTTACTTAAGAGAATACGAACGGTGTGAGGTATGCAAAGAAGTTATATATCCACTGTTAGTTTAGGTACAGGAAGCATGGATATTTATAAGTTTGTGTTGTGATCTTCATCTTCTAGTACCTCCTGGAAAAATGCTAACGATAATACTAGAATCGATTATTATCAGGTCATGACAAGCAATTTGTAGTTTTCCAAAAATTCTGGAAAGTTTCTAATAATCGCTGACTGAATCAAGTTTGTTTAGTCTTTTCTCAGATTCTGAAAACTTTTACAAGTAAATTTCCACGGCTCTCGACACCACTTCTTAATCTACATACGTCAGTTTGAAAAGTTAGTGTTACCCAACACACATGTATCAAATCACTGAGTGTGTGTACTTCCAAGGTTATGTATTATTGTTTTGACATTTTGAAGGATCTTTTTATCTACTTTTCCCAGGTTTATGTACAAAGGCTGTTGTTTTATGTGTAGTTTTTAGAGAATAGGTATCGTTTGGTGGATTGTCAGATAAAAATAATTTTATGATATCTTTCATCTTTCTGGTTTACAGTACATTTTATAACTACAAGATTATACATAAAATCTAGTCACAAATAGTTAAATTACGTTAACAATCCATTCCTTGACAAATATTTCACTCATTATTGAAGGATGTCTTGTTAAATTTACTGACGAATTTTTGTTATACGGCTATATAAAGAATTGTTGTTGACAATACAGATGAGTTCAATCCTTTACAAGTAGTGGCACAGTTCCAAAATTGAAAATAAATTTAGAGCTTTTAATTCGGACTTTCAGTTTTTATTAAGTAAATAACATCTACAAAGTTCTTCGTCAAGTCCATTCTGACACTGGTATCTCGTCGAAGGCAATGTCTATCATGAACTCGTTTGTGAACGATATCTTTGAGCGCATTGCCGCAGAGGCCAGCCGACTATCACAAATAACATTCCTTTTACTTCATTCTCCAAATAATTAGGAGCACAACAAATAGAAATCTAATCAATTATGAATAATTAAACGAGTATTTATATGCGTGAACATAAAATTCGATCCCTTTTTCAAGTTTTACTTTAAGGAGAAATGTTTAAACAGATTATTTCGCTGTTTTCGACTACACTTATACATATGACAGATTTTCTTAAGTCTGTTTTTCATTTCTGTATATTCTGCTGATGGATTAATGCTCTTTGATTTTATTTGAGAATTCTAATTCATGAAAGTTAATAGCAAGCAGTACAGCTTGCGCTTCTACTTATATATTTTTTGGAACCCATTTCAATAGTCGATTCATCCATGTCTCTTTAAATTGTTTTAATTTGTACGTATCTTCTAATACTAGATGTAAACTACTGGAAATCGCTAAATGTTTTATTGTCTCTTAACGGCAAATTCTGACCTGATCACTCATGTTTCATACTAAACAAGTTCATTTTGGAACGCGATTTATTTAGTAACTTCATTTGTCAGAATCAATATTTTTGGCACGTAGTTTATACTTGAATTTGTGGAGGAATAATGAAGAAGAAATCTACCTAATGATAGAAGTCGAATTGATTTATAAATTAACTGACGAAATGGGGTACCTAGAGAATGATGTTTCAGACTTCTGCTTTACGTACTTTGTAATGTCCAATCATTAGTTTAAAAACATTATGACAAGTAGGTTTCGATTCTGTCAGATAATTCAAACTCAAAGATGAAGTATGATAAAAAATAGTTCATCAGTGATACTTCTTAGTGTGAGTGATGCGCAAGCTGTGAATCACTTACGTATTAAATTAAAGTAAATTGTATCTCATAATTTGTGATAAAGTAATTTTTTAATTTCTACCTCGTCTGTGTTTGCTACCTTTGCGGTCTTTCTGTCAGAAAAATCCAAAACATCATACACAATCTGGAACCAAAGATGAACCAGTTGAGCCAGTTCGTGAAATGCCTATTTTTAGTACTGATAAAGATCCAAAAAATGACAGTGGATGTGTTATATCATAATATGGATTATTACAAGATTACCTTCGGAATTCTCTTAACAACTTTATTCATTGATTTAAAAAATTTGTATCACAGTATGTGTGTTCTTTCCATTTTTTTTTTGAAGGTATGACAATCAATATATGTGTTATGGTTAACAAAAGTGTGATGACTATTAATTAGCTTTTAATCTTTATTTTTATTCATGATTTGTTATTTTTTTGTTACGTGATACGTTACTCATTTATGGCATATTTCGTTGAATATATTGTATATATATATATAAATTGCCAATAGTTTATCCTGTTAAGATATTTATGGGCATTTATCATTTCAGCGTCTTATCGATTCTACTATTTTACATCGTTCCTTCAATGAGTTATAATAGTATTACTTAAAGCCACTACAATAATCTTTGTCCCAATGATTAACGGCAGTGATAAATAGACCATTTCAAAAACGTTTAGTGATAGGGTTTATATAAATTTTCTAGTTCTATATAATTTTTAGGAAACAAGTTTCCCTCAAAAATTATCTTGGGACATTGTGTAATATGAATCGTACTTAAAATATAAAATATTTAGTGAATAATTACAATGATACTCAGTACTTTTTGAGATTCAAAAAAATAAGTACGTTTTTCTTGGAGAATACTAGTAAAGTTAACAAAATTTAAACAAATATCTAGTCTACAATGTGTTTTCTTTGTCTTAATCTATCAAAGTAGGATCAGAAAAAAGAGCGAAACAATGTTGGACCCAGCATAAGTATTTACTTATTCGAATCATCACCCTTCATACGCGTGCAGCAAAGGGAGATTAAGTAGTTAAAAATAATACCTGAATGATGCTGAAAGTATGGGTTATAAAGATGACAGAAAAAGAGGTCAAGTCAAAACAACTAACTTTTTGAAGACTATAAACAAGTTGTTTCTGTTTTGTCAACGTAACACAGACTTGTGAAGATCGGCTTTATGTAGCAATATTATATCTCAACATCATTTTGACTTTTTCCGACATTCTAAATGCTGGTCATTGTAGCTCACTGACGGTCATGAGTAAGTGACACATCTGCTAACCACTTCAGTTTATCAAAGTTAACTACCGTGCTAATCTGTTCCCTAATTTTAAACGAAACCATCACTACTCAATCAATTGTTCCAACACACATTAGCAATACTTTGAAGACATTGCATAAATACTTGTGACTCACATGTACTCTGCTTTCAGAATATGTTTTTTACTCGTGAGAGTTATGCTTACTGGATTTCTTTTCAGTAGACAAATAAGCATTCAGCCAGTATCACTGATGACACAAGTTGAATAAACCTAGACAAACTTTCCATATTTTTGCTGAGTTATTGTAAGTCACTAATTTAAGACTTTCGAAAGTCAGGGACACAGTCAGCGTACTCAACTACCTTACTTCTAACTGTCATACTGGTCATCAATGCAACAGTTTATATTTGATGGCAATAAATGTATCTCATCATCTCAGAATGGACACCAGATTGTTGTTGCTGCAAAGGATATCGTTTTCCACAACTCTACGCCTTTTAAGCAGAAATGGATGGCGGCTAGCAGTGGAACCTAGGAGAGGCGTTTCGCCTGATTTGAGTCTTGTCAGCTGAGTATACCTGCATCCCAGTGTTGATGTCCCCCCCGGAACTCAAACTCAAGACGTTCGCTTCAAACTCCATCGCGTTATCCACTTAGCTACTGGCTTGTGCGACGAAATATGTTTTAATTCATATGAATTGGTTGTTTGGATATTCTCACTGATGTTTAGGAATGTAACTAATCAACCCTAGTCCTGGACATCATTGGTAAGATCCAAACAACCATTATATATGAGTTAAAATCACTCTACGCCTTGTTTTTTCATGCAGCTAAATCATTACCAAATGGTTGTTCCTGTGATTGAAAACTCTCATAACATTTTTGCTATGTATTGATTTTTCATAATGCTTTGCAATATTGTATTGGTTACTGTAAGAACTCAATCTACACATACTATTGTCATGTTGCGTAATTTTTATTTATTATACGTCAAACAATTGAAACTACTGGGTTGAAGAATTTATATATCAGATATACTAGAGAGAGATATACAGTCACTGCTATCAGATGTCGTTTCAGGTGAATGTATATAATAATCCGCGTTTCGGTAGTAATTGTGTTCATCTTTTAATTGAGACTTGCTTGTCTTCCTTGTTCTGCTGTTTGCGTAATCTTCATTACATATTGCTTGTTGTCTAAATCATTGTAATGGAAATCACAGGTGTTAGCTGACGAAGTGATCGAATTCTCCATACATCGTCCAAATCGATAACAGATTATGAACTTTTATCTAATTTCTGTTGATTGCGTAACAACCCTACGAGATATTTCTGTTTTTGATTCGAAAATTTGTTTGACTTAAGAAACCTGTCACTTACTTTCTTAAAGTTGTATGACTTCAATGGACAGTATTTATAGACACAATTCTGCTTTCACAAAGTAACCCTCAACATTTGTGTTAAACAAACAGTTGGTTTTTGTAAGTATAATGTTTGAGAATTGAACTACCATGTCGTATACGGAAATTCTTTGATTCTTATTGAATATTCTCGTGGAAACTAATATCTCCGGTACCATGTGATGATGTGTTTACAACTCCACTAACTATACCAATGTATCAGCAGTTTCTAGTTCGAAATATTCTCAGAAACTCAACTGAAAGCTACATGGTTCTTTATTTTTCTAGATCTCAATCTTCAGGTTTTCTATTAAATTTTTATTCAGAAGAGTTGGACAATGATCTTGAGATTGTTCTGAACTCAATCGGACTAACCCACTCCGTACCCTATTTTAAATGCTTCATGTTTATTGGGGCAATTATAAGCTGTAAGGAACTTCGTATGCTGTTCAAAGCACCACATGGACATTCTTCGTGAATTACCCGTTATAAATCTACCTTATAGAGTTCAGAAAATAAAATTTTCGGTGGTTGTGAGATTCATAGTTGACCCAGCGTCGTTTTCAACACAAGTTGAAATAACTCACTGTACTGGTGTATATGAAGAATAACTTAAAAATCAAATTTGAGACTGGATGGTTCGGAAACACCTAACAATGTTGTAAACATACCGTGAATGATTTGTCAACCTTGGTACAGACCGGATATTAGGTTTTCTCGCAGCAATCGAAAGAGGCGTTCGGAATTTCATATGAATAGAAAGTCCCGATCCTGTACTAGATAACTAAAAAAAGTTCAAGACAACGAATTGTCGTTAGTACCATGTACTTATTGAGTCCTTGTGTTGGCTGTTTCTTATTTTGAGTTGAGACTTCATTACTGTGTAGTATATTTCTACACAACCTGAGTTCATCTCGATTGCCTAAAAGTTCCATTTAGTTGCTACAGAAACACTAACTGCTTTCTTGTAAAGACCTAAATTTGTTCCGCAGAATCACAACAGCGTGTTCTAAATCGTCGCGAGATGACGTAGGTAAACGATCAAAGTTCCTTGACTCATCAGCCATAGAACTGTCGACTTTCGAAAAGATTCTAAAGGTGTATATCTTGGAAGGCTTATACCTGTCTAAACGTTCAGCCATAGTAAGAGGGAATTCTTTCACTTTTTCTGAAAACGCATTTAAATACTAAACGTTTTGTCACAAGAGTCAGTGCACATACATTTTGTTTATCAATAATAACATTCTTTCCATAAGATAGTTGTTTCATTGACTCTGAAATAGTTTTGAGTGAATTGCCGTTTAGGTTCCCATTTTCAAATATTTTTTCTGATATACTTATCTGAAAACGGCATAACGAGCTTTGTTATCACATCAGCCTACCTTATTCATTAAGTACTCTGTGGTTTCATTTATGTCGCTTAGCAAATTGCTGATGATCACGTCTGCAAATGACAAGAAGATTTTACCTTAGTTTTAACTCATCATTATGTTCATCGTCTTTTTCTGTAATCGAGCTTGTGTCTTCACGATCAGAGTGTTTCCAAATATTACGAAGTGAAGTCCAGAACGATGAGTTCTTGAGAAATCTTTTTGTTTGTTTTATGTTATAAAGCTTACATATTCTGAATGACTCTGACTCGACTGGTCTTCGAATTCATCTTTAGACTGATGAATGTTGCTATTAGGTTGAATACTTGAACTTATGTCCTGTGAATATTGGTTGTTTTGAAAACCATCTAAATTAGCACTGATACAAAAGTAGCTAGTGTTAAACGTAAAGTTACTCAAACAACTTGCGTTGGATACAGACTCGCGGAATCTTAAACGACATTTCCTTGTGTTAACTTTACGACTTACTTAATTATTGCTAGGTAGTGTAGAAAAACAAAATCTGAATAAAAATTCCGGATGTTGAATTCTATCACATACAGTTCCTCTTCAAGCGGGTCATCTGCTCATCAAAAGCATGATAGTAAAGTCAGGAAACAACATATGGTCAGAAAAAATTTCCGTTCCTCGAAATCACTGTCTAGGTTTTACGATAGGATTCTTACTAATGAAAGAATATGGCTCATGCTATATTACCTTCTAACGCTGATAGACTTAACTGGTTGTTTAATAACGGTGTGATCGTGGAGTAACTGCTTAAGACTTCACTCTCAGAAGTTGTGAAACTAAAGCAAGTGTGCGACCTCTTAGAATACTCCGAAATTTTTCTATGAAAAGGAGCCACGAAGTTTGGTCCTTGTTAACATGACGAAGTTGAGGGTGTTCTGTCCAGACTCACTCATCTCTTATCCTAAATAGATACACTTTTAGCAATAATTAACTAAAGTCTAAATGATTCACTTGGTTTTGAACGGTATATAAGAAGCTTTCGCTTAACTGGCTTCAGTATCTAGTAGCAGTGGATTACCAATACTTCCAGGCAGGAACCTAGATATGTTGTCGATAAAAGAGAAAAAAGAAATTGGTAAATCATAGTAAGATACTATCCTTAGTCATTAAGATTACGTCAAGTTTTCCTTAGAAGTATCTAGTGATAGAAAATATCTAGTGATTAGAGGCGCTCTTCATAAGGTTTGAATCTGAGTCACCGAACTGATTTCGTAGCTCGCCGTTGTATACGTTCAAGAGTATCCTTATCCTTTTGGAGCGAGGGAAGAAGTACTATGTTTCCGTACTCTAAATGGGGACGAATAAAACTGTTGATTATGCGGAAGGTTCTTCTGTCAAACTGGCAAAAAATATGAAACAATGTTAACAGTGCAAGGTTTGCTTGAAACTTATTTTTGTCTCAGTTAGTGTAAGACTTCAAATCATAGGGTACCAGCACTCCTAAATCTTTGTCAGCTTGGGATACAACTGTAGCCTTCAACATGTCTCAGATGGACTACTTTACACTTTGGTGTGTTAAGAGTAAACCCGTTGTCATCTGTTCAATTTTGAAGTCCAGTCAGATCCTCCTTGGGTGCCAGTTTATCCTCTTGGTTTAGTATATCTCTACAAAGTTTCACATCACCAGCGAAAAGTAATACGTTCGACGATGCCTATTTTGGAAGATCGTTCATATAAATCAGAAAAACAACATGTTCTAATATTGAACACTGTGGGAACCCACTACGAAATTCCATGGCCTGAGAGAAATTGAAGTTAACCTTGACTTTGAAATATTCACTTTCTGATATGAATTGAATCGACCAATCAAAGGTGATTTTACACCATGAGCTTATTGATAAGACATATATGGTTGACCCTATCAAAAGCTTTTGAGAAGTCAAGGTGAATCCGAACAATGATGGTTGTCCATCTGTTCAGCGCAGTCTGAAGGTTAGTTATACAAGAGTTACTCTTTCTGAAACCGTGATGTTTGAGTGTAAAGAAGTTTGTGAATAATAGGCATTCGTGTATACCGTCACATTTCAGGAACCCCTTAATTTTTGAGGGTATAGAGAGAAGTGTAACCGATCGATAGCTCGAAAGTTCTCTGCATCCACCTCCTTTAAAAATTAGTAGGATGTGAGGCAGCTTCCAAGTTTCCGGCAATGAGGAGCCCTTTAGCATAAGAATATGAGTGAATCCGAAACGTGTAAAGCGTTATAATCCTTCCAGCATATGAATGTCATACTCGATGTCAGCAGTGGGCTTCCTGTAGACGACCTCAAATAGACACCTTGAAATGGTAGACAATCTTACAGAACACCATACGGATTCATCAAGACTGATGAACTCTTGGTTGTACACTTGATGTACCTCCAGACAATATCACAAGTACTGTGTACCTGCGATAAAGATTATGTGTTAAAATGCAATACCTAGCTTAAGCATGTTTCTTATATAAATGAATTATTGATATTCCGCAAAAATTACTTCTTAAGTCACTATGCAAAATTTTCTAAATCTCTGTTTCATACTTTTTCTCGATTTTGTGTGATTTTCAGATAAGGGTAAAAACCTATTGCTCTTGGTGGCGTTTAGAGCCACATGAGCTTACTGCCTGATCCAACACAAAAACACTGTTTCTAAAGATGAACTGACATAAAAAAATTTCAACTCTCAGTACATTGGAATGACCATTTGAATGACCACAATTTACCCTCAGAATATATTCTGTAAGTTTAACTGGTTAGCTACCCAGAGCAACGACTGCAGTAAATCTCAAGCTTGAATCAATCTGGCGCAGAAATATCAGACATATTGGCATTATTAGCACCAATAAAACTCAACAAACCAGTAGCCACGTCATTCTGTAATTAAGCAAAAAGTCAGACATACAAGTCAAGGTTCAAATGAACAAATAACTACATGTACCTATGTTAGAGAGAAAATCCAACCACTTTTGCAACCAAAAATGGAAGCAAGTAGAAATAAGAGCAAGCAGAAACCTGTTAAGTAACCTTTTGACAATATCCAACGGTCGTATGATAGACATTTTTGCCGAAATATAAGAAGCTATATACAGGATCCAACTAAGAACACCTACTCCGATTTGCTGAAAGATGGAGCGTTAACAAGTAAGTAGTTAGACCCCTAGACGGTTGATGTAGTTAAACTGTGGTTTTGGGAGAAAACTGTAACTGGCCAGCAACTAAAATACTGAATATGAGTGAAGATAATTGTAACACCCAATAAATCCTTATCTAAATGAAACTTTAACGTTACGGAACATAATATCAATATGTATGTACGGTCATCGGGTAGTTCAAGCCTGCAAAGTTAATTTGACAATGCAAATATATTTCATTTATCGATGTTTTACTCTGCAATCTGAAACACATCAGTAACAGTCAGCAATCAGAAAAATGACGATCAACTAACGGTAATTTAAGGTTGTAGATATTTCTTAAAATTTGCTACTGTGTGATCCATGTTTCCTACTTGGCAGAGACTGAACCAGATTGTATAGCATTGTATCAGTGCGCAACGTTATTTTCAGGCCTATTTACGGCAAGAACACGTACGGTTAAGCAATGCATTACGATAAACACATACAGGCTTAGTAAGGTTTGGGATAATAAATAAAAGAAGAGATGGGGACTATGAAGAAAAATGCTAAATTCAAACATTGCAGAGCCTTAAAACTTGGTGTGTGATGTTGGATGGGATGCTGGGCAACGTTAAGTTTAGGTAACAATGGGAATCATGTGGTTAGTGTATGCTTCGAACATTGATTGCTATTTCTTTACAAAGGTACAAAGAAAACATGCAGGATTAACTATATTACTGAAGATTTATCTTGTAGACATACATAAAACCCCAAAATAAATACTCCTGTAAGTCTTCGACGTTGATGCTTACCCCATTAGTTTTACTGGATGCATGTCGGCCGAAGGTTCTCGATCATGCATCCGCACTAGATCACGAATGGGTATGCCATCGTGCTCATCCCTTGGAAGTAATTGAAAGCTGAGGCCAAAAGCTTCTCGAATCACTGACAAATTTCCAAATTTATCTTCGAACCCCTCTATTTCTGACTTTTGATTTGATTGAGTTAACATACTTTGATTATAAAAATGTTAATTATAAAAACGTCAAACTGCGATTATCTGCAGCGTCTTTAGCAGTAAGTCCGAAGTGATGCGGTACGTCAAACGATAAACTGTGAGCCTGTTCCTTGTTTCAACACTGCATATCATTTCTTATTTTCAATTTCACATATAATCATATTATCTTCGTGTTGTCGGATTTTTTTCTCCACCCACTGGAATATTTTATCTTCATCATTCAGGAACACACACCCAAACTGTCTACGATTAGGACTCTTACGCATCTAATCTTTCATCTCATATCACTTTGATCTGATAATATCGGAGCCTGGTTCTGTTAAACAGAAGCTGACCTTCACGAGCACAGAGTGATGGAACCATGTGCACAAATCCTCGCAGTGGTGAATGCACTGCTAGGGGATTTCAACAGGTACGTCACCCCTATCATTTTGACTGGTGATGCTGAAACTTACGACACTTTAAAAACGGCGATCCCTGACCGCGAAAACCTGACCGGCTGGCACAGGTTAGGTCAGCTCTTCACAGCACCGAGTCGTGACACGGTTCAACAACAGAAATGTCTCTAAGAATACAAGGATCCATTGGTCTACGACGACGCCATGTCTAAACAGCTCTTCTTGTCCAGGACCTCTCAGCAGGTGCACGTGGTTCTTGTTTCATTCCCAAATAACGTCTTGGACAAACTGGCTGAATCTGCTAATCGGGGACTAAATATCGCCGAAGCTCTTAGCATCGAGGCCTATCCTGCCAAAGAAAAGCCTCAAACGACACGAAATGAATTCATAGATTTGTGTCATACTCCCACTTGTTCATCATAATCACTGACGCTCTCAAATTCATCGAAAGAGTTCGTCACGAAAAACATGTGTCCACGAACAGCAGATGATCCTGATCGGTGTTGGTACCCCAATAAGCATGGTACGTCCTCTAGATACTCCAAAACACTCTGAACGTTCTCAATTTCCACAATGTCCGACACGAAAAACCTTTCAGGAAATTCTCAGCACGCGTTAGCGCCACTTGTAGCCGGCTGACTTGGCCGTCTGCTATAAATCACTGACAAGATGACAAAAGTGCACTATTTCATCGACTATACTAGCTGACCATGCTCATTCTAGAATCATGGTGCATATTGAACTAAGATGTATCATTCATACTTGTTGGTTGATGGGCTTTGTCCTCTATTGAATATCTGTGAGTGGTATTTGGTAAGGGGAACAACAATGGTGTTAGTTGGAACTAAAGTTAAATGGACTGGAAATGGGTGATTTTTCCATCACCTTCTTATAGGTCTAACTATTTTCTCAGCATTTATATTACTATATCTGTTTTTGATTCATTATTCAGGTTTCTGCATGAACGAAGTGTGGGGCCTTCGAGAAACTGCTTCATAAGATACCTCAAACATAGGTAACAATTTGATTTTGCCTGTAAACCGGCATGCCCCACGTAACAAACTGTTATTTGAGAATAAATTATTATTATTATTAGATTGTGGTTGAGTTTAACTGCGTTTCAGAAAAAAGAGAATAGTTCGAACCTGTTTTCCATGAGATCACCACCTTCTGAAGTCATTTAATGTATAAGGCTTGATTTGAGCTGCATTTGATGATGAGGAATTTTTGTTAAAATTCTTAGTTTGGTACTCTGAATAACTTTTGTTGAGGTATTTACAATGATTACCAAGCGTCTGAAGAAATTAATGGTACTATCAGCTCAGAATCTTGCAAGTAGTTTTTCAAGATTAGGCTGTCATCGACTTTCAATTCTAATTACTTACACACGAAAAGAGTTAGTAAATCATCTTTGAAAGGAGTGATAAACGACATTTTTATCAGCGCTGCTGACAAGGGGTGCTGATTTTAATCATGATTTACGATATCTAACAATTCATGTTAATCCACGAGATTCCTTGAAACAATATATCAGACTTCGGTTACCATGATCTACACTGTTGCAAACAACAGGAAGTTTATTTTCAGTGTATTCCTTAGCTTGAATCACCCAAAATTTCTAGAGTAGTTGATAAATCGTGCATACTTTGATTTTTAGTGGTTGATTTCATTAAAATCAGGTTGGCGAGTTCGTTATAATATTTGCTTGATGGCGGCTGTCAGTTGTTTATTACAAGTCTAGAATGAAATCGTGATGAACGTCAATAATAATCCTTAAAAAGTCAGGTAAGCGGACACAGACTTCCGGATCATCACAAAAATACCATGTTTTCATAGAATTCTAAACTGTTGACACATGTGGAACTCTTGTTTACCTGTTGAACTTCATCGTTTATATCAATAACCATTGTACTGATACATGAAAACCTAGGAAGTGAAAACTGAGAATGCAGGTTTATTTAATTTAAGCTTTAACGACATCTCAGAAATTGCGGAATTACGATGCCTTAGTACGATTATGGCTCAAATGATAAATTGTGAGACTTTAACCGGAGAGCTCACAATACGGAAATTCTTAAGGCAAAGAAAATGTCTTTCAAAAAGAGAAAAAAGGGCTGACGGGCAGCGAACTTGAGCACACATATAAGTCCTAATTAGGCAATAAGAAGTACCGAGCAAACACAAACACGCTCTTTGACTACCCTAGTAGTCCCAGCAGGCAGATGGTGAAGTAAGCCAGATACGTTCAGAGGCGAAAAGTTTACAAGAGCGGTGAGGTAGAAGCGACAAAGGAAACATTATCCACCACAGCATTTCCATGGACTGTCCAATGTGTACCATACTGGTCACGAATGAACGTGTATTCAAGTCGGAGAGAAGTTGGTGATTGTAAAATGGTATGTGCTCTCAACCACACGACACTTGAAGCCGACCGCAAGTTAACTTTGAATATTTACACTCAACATTTAACACTTAGATAAGGTTAGAAATATTGAACACGTGGGATTTAATCGGTATGGCATGGTTGGGCCATGTAGGTACCACTATGTAAAGACTTCTTTTTCATGTCAAATATGTTATCCCCTTGTGATATTCAATAGTATCTGAATTATGATATAAACTAGTAATCCAAAATAACAATTCGGTCAAGAAGTACTAGATGAGCCAGAACGATTGTGCCGTATTAGGAATTCAAAATCAAGCAGTCATCCATACAAAAGAATCATTGTTTCATGCAAATACCACATCCATCACAGCTCAAACTGGAGTCTAAGTGTCTGTAATCGGTTGTACGTCTTCTTCTTAAGTTCATCCTGTGTGTGTTCCACCGTGTATTGTATGTAGACTCTGTATTATCTAGAATGCACCCGTTAGTATTAGAAATGACAACCGAAATTGGAACAGACTCACCTGATTCCAGGAATTGTATACAATCGCCATGTCGGTTGTTTAGTGAAACCACTGATATCTACAATTCTCCTAATAGACTTTCCAACACTATCATTTCCCACGAGAAAATGTTGGTTCCTTACGTCTCAATGTCATAACCAATATGACGTTTCCAATTTGCATTAAATTCTCGAATCTCACGCTTCGATTACTGTATGTGAGTATTTAGGGATACACATTGATATATAATTTGAGGTATTCCATCATGTGAATTTGACTTTGTTATAACGTATGAGTGCCCAATTTAATATATGAACGCCAGTTTAGAGAGGAGTGAATTTATTGATCGGACGCAAATGATACTTGAAATCGTACGAGCAGTCTTGAGTACTATTCGGTCCTGCTTTCTGCCTAGCCCACCCAGTTAAGTCCAGAACACAAATAACAGCCTCGGCAATATGAATCATTATTCACAAGCATACTGGGTTTATATACAAACCAAACAGACCACATTATACCAAAAAATAGGAAAATAACAACTAATTTTATTGCAATTTTTGAGTAAACACTACGTTTTTGATTAACTGATAAATGACTCAAGGTCGCCAGTACAGTATGATTTTACCTTAAATTTTAAACAGTCGGTAGTCAACAAACTGATATAGAGAGCCAATAAAAAATCATCCAATGATGAGAGAACGTAATTGATCAAGAAATGGCTTTATTTTGCAAGGAATAAAATATTAACTACTGACAAGCTTGATTTCCTCCTAAAGGACAGACAAGTATAATGTTGGGGAGATCTAGAATATTTCTCGAAAAAGACCCAAAGGGGGCCC